>NW_027619272.1:0-47360 GCF_964187855.1 Myxine glutinosa
CACTTTTGCACTTGTATTAGTGTGGAAAAAACACTTTTTGCACTTGTGATAGTGTTGAAAAACCACTTTTCGCACTTGTGTTAGTGTTGAAAAACCACTTTTCGCACTTGTGTTAGTGTTGAAAAAACACTTTTCGCACTTGTGTTGGTGCAGGAAACCACTTTTGCACTTGTATTAGTGTGGAAAAAACACTTTTCGCACTTGTGTTAGTGTTGAAAAACCACTTTTCGCACTTGTGTTAGTGTTGAAAAACCACTTTTCGCACTTGTGTTAGTGTTGAAAAACCACTTTTCGCACTTGTGTTGGTGCAGGAAACCACTTTTACACTTGTATTAGTGTGGGAAAAGCACTTTTCGCACTTGTGTTAGTGTTGAAAAACCACTTTTCGCACTTGTGTTAGTGTTGAAAAACCACTTTTCGCACTTGTGTTAGTGTTGAAAAACCACTTTTCGCACTTGTGTTGGTGCAGGAAACCACTTTTGCACTTGTATTAGTGTGGAAAAAACACTTTTCGCACATGTGTTAGTGTTGAAAAACCACTTTTCGCACTTGTGTTAGTGTTGAAAAAACACTTTTCGCACTTGTGTTGGTGCAGGAAACCACTTTTGCACTTGTATTAGTGTGGAAAAAACACTTTTCGCACTTGTGTTAGTGTTGAAAAACCACTTTTCGCACTTGTGTTGGTGCAGGAAACCACTTTTGCACTTGTATTAGTGTGGAAAAAACACTTTTTGCACTTGTGATAATGTTGAAAAACCACTTTTCGCACTTGTGTTAGTGTTGAAAAACCACTTTTCGCACTTGTGTTAGTGTTGAAAAACCACTTTTCGCACTTGTGTTGGTGTAGGAAACCACTTTTGCACTTGTATTAGTGTGGAAAAAACACTTTTCGCACTTGTGTCAGTGTTGAAAAACCACTTTTCGCACTTGTTTTAGTGTTGAAAAACCACTTTTCGCACTTGTGTTAGTGTTGAAAAACCACTTTTCGCACTTGTGTTAGTGTTGAAAAACCACTTTTCGCACTTGTGTTAGTGTTGAAAAACCACTTTTCGCACTTGTGTTGGTGCAGGAAGCCACTTTTGCACTTGTATTAGTGTGGAAAAAACACTTTTTGCACTTGTGATAGTGTTGAAAAACCACTTTTCGCACTTGAGTTAGTGTTGAAAAACCACTTTTCGCACTTGTGTTAGTGTTGAAAAACCACTTTTCGCACTTGTGTTGGTGCAGGAAGCCACTTTTGCACCTGTATTAGTGTGGAAAAAACACTTTTTGCACTTGTGATAGTGTTGAAAAACCACTTTTCGCACTTGTGTTAGTGTTGAAAAACCACTTTTTGCACTTGTGTTAGTGTTGAAAAACCACTTTTCGCACTTGTGTTGGTGCAGGAAACCACTTTTGCACTTGTATTAGTGTGGTAAAAACACTTTTTGCACTTGTGATAGTGTTGAAAAACCACTTTTCGCACTTGTGTTAGTGTTGAAAAACCACTTTTCGCACTTGTGTTGGTGCAGGAAACCACTTTTGCACTTGTATTAGTGTTGAAAAACCACTTTTCGCACTTGTGTTAGTGTTGAAAAACCACATTTCGCACTTGTGTTGGTGCAGGAAACCACTTTTGCACTTGTATTAGTGTGGAAAAAACACTTTTTGCACTTGTGATAGTGTTGAAAAACCACTTTTCGCACTTGTGTTGGTGCAGGAAACCACTTTTGCACTTGTAGTAGTGTGGAAAAAACACTTTTCGCACTTGTGTTAGTGTTGAAAAACCACTTTTCGCAGTTGTGTTAGTGTTGAAAAACCACTTTTTGCACTTGTGTTGGTGCAGGAAACCACTTTTGCACTTGTATTAGTGTGGAAAAAACACTTTTTGCACTTGTGATAGTGTTGAAAAACCACTTTTCGCACTTGTGTTAGTGCTGAAAAACCACTTTCGCACTTGTGTTGGTGCAGGAAACCACTTTTGCACTTGTATTAGTGTGGAAAAACGACTTTTCGCACTTGTGTTAGTTTTGAAAAACCACTTTTCGCACTTGTGTTAGTGTTGAAAAAACACGTTTCGCACTTGTGTTGGTGCAGGAAACCACTTTTGCACTTTTATTAGTGTGGAAAAACCACTTTTCGCACTTGTGTTAGTGTTGAAAAACCACTTTTCGCACTTGTGTTGGTGCAGGAAACCACTTTTGCACTTGTATTAGTGTGGAAAGAACACTTTTTGCACTTGTGATAGTGTTGAAAAACCACTTTTCGCATTTGTGTTAGTGTTGAAAAACCACTTTTCGCACTTGTGTTGGTGCAGGAAACCACTTTTGCACATGTATTAGTGTGGAAAAACCACTTTTCGCACTTGTGTTAGTGTTGAAAAACCACTTTTCGCACTTGTGTTAGTGTTTAAAAACCACTTTTCGCACTTGTGTTAGTGTTGAAAAACCACTTTTCGCACTTGTGTTAGTGTTGAAAAACCACTTTTCGCACTTGTGTTGGTGCAGGAAACCACTTTTGCACTTGTATTAGTGTGGAAAAAACACTTTTTGCACTTGTGATAGTGTTGAAAAACCACTTTTCGCACTTGTGTTAGTGTTGAAAAACCACTTTTCGCACTTGTGTTGGTGCAGGAAACCACTTTTGCACTTGTATTAGTGTGGAAAAAACACTTTTTGCACTTGTGATAGTGTTGAAAAACCACTTTTCGCACTTGTGTTAGTGTTGAAAAACCACTTTTCGCACTTGTGTTAGTATTGAAAAACCACTTTTCGCACTTGTGTTAATGTTGAAAAACCACTTTTCGCACTTGTGTTGGTGCAGGAAACCACTTTTGCACTTGTATTAGTGTGGAAAAAACACTTTTTGCACTTGTGTTAGTGTTGAAAAACCACTTTTCGCACTTGTGTTAGTGTTGAAAAACCACTTTTCGCACTTGTGTTGGTGCAGGAAACCACTTTTGCACTTGTATTAGTGTGGAAAAAACACTTTTCGCACTTGTGTTAGTGTTGAAAAACCACTTTTCGCACTTGTGTTGGTGCAGGAAACCACTTTTGCACTTGTATTAGTGTGGAAAAAACACTTTTTGCACTTGTGATAGTGTTGAAAAACCACTTTTCGCACTTTGTGTTAGTGTTGAAAAACCACTTTTCGCACTTGTGTTAGTGTTGAAAAACCACTTTTCACACTTGTGTTGGTGCAGGAAACCACTTTTGCACTTGTATTAGTGTGGAAAAAACACTTTTTGCACTTGTGATAGTGTTGAAAAACCACTTTTCGCACTTGTGTTAGTGTTGAAAAACCACTTTTCGCACTTGTGTTGGTGCAGGAAACCACTTTTGCACTTGTATTAGTGTGGTAAAAACACTTTTTGCACTTGTGATAGTGTTGAAAAACCACTTTTCGCACTTGTGTTAGTGTTGAAAAACCACTTTTCGCACTTGTGTTGGTGCAGGAAACCACTTTTGCACTTGTATTAGTGTGGTAAAAACACTTTTTGCACTTGTGATAGTGTTGAAAAACCACTTTTCGCACTTGTGTTAGTGTTGAAAAACCACTTTTCGCACTTGTGTGGTTCAGGAAACCACTTTTGCACTTGTATTAGTGTGGAAAAACCACTTTTCGCACTTGTGTTAGTGTTGAAAAACCACTTTTCGCACTTGTGTTAGTGTTGAAAAACCACTTTTCGCACTTGTGTTGGTGCAGGAAACCACTTTTGCACTTGTATTAGTGTGGAAAAAAACACTTTTTGCACTTGTGATAGTGTTGAAAAACCACTTTTCGCACTTGTGTTAGTGTTTAAAAACCACTTTTCGCACTTGTGTTGGTTCAGGAAACAACTTTTGCACTTGTATTAGTGTGGAAAAAACACTTTTTGCACTTGTGATAGTGTTGAAAAACCACTTTTCGCACTTGTGTTAGTGTTTAAAAACCACTTTTCGCACTTGTGTTGGTGCAGGAAACCACTTTTGCACTTGTATTAGTGTGGAAAAAACACTTTTTGCACTTGTGATAGTGTTGAAAAACCACTTTTCGCACTTGTGTTAGTGTTGAAAAACCACTTTTCACACTTGTGTTGGTGCAGGAAACCACTTTTGCACTTGTATTAGTGTGGAAAAAACACTTTTTGCACTTGTGATAGTGTTGAAAAACCACTTTTCACACTTGTGTTAGTGTTGAAAAACCACTTTTCGCACTTGTGTTGGTGCAGGAAACCACTTTTGCACTTGTATTAGTGTGGAAAAAACACTTTTTGCACTTGTGATAGTGTTGAAAAACCACTTTTCGCACTTGTGTTAGTGTTGAAAAACCACTTTTCGCACTTGTGTTGGTGCAGGAAACCACTTTTGCACTTGTATTAGTGTGGTAAAAACACTTTTTGCACTTGTGATAGTGTTGAAAAACCACTTTTTGCACTTGTGCTAGTGTTGAAAAACCACTTTTCGCACTTGTGTTAGTGTTGAAAAACCACTTTTCGCATTTGTGTTGGTGCAGGAAACCACTTTTGCACTTGTATTAGTGTGGTAAAAAGACTTTTTGCACTTGTGTTAGTGTTGAAAAACCACTTTTCGCACTTGTGTTAGTGTTGAAAAACCACTTTTCGCACTTGTGTTCGTTCAGGAAACCACTTTTGCACTTGTATTAGTGTGGAAAAACCACTTTTCGCACTTGTGTTAGTGTTGAAAAACCACTTTTCGCACTTGTGTTAGTGTTGAAAAACCACTTTTCGCACTTGTGTTGGTGCAGGAAACCACTTTTGCACTTGTATTAGTGTGGAAAAAACACTTTTTGCACTTGTGATAGTGTTGAAAAACCACTTTTCGCACTTGTGTTAGTGTTTAAAAACCACTTTTCGCACTTGTGTTGGTTCAGGAAACAACTTTTGCACTTGTATTAGTGTGGAAAAACCACTTTTCGCACTTGTGTTAGTGTTGAAAAACCACTTTTCGTACTTGTGTTAGTGTTGAAAAACCACTTTTCGCACTTGTGTTGGTGCAGGAAACCACTTTTGCACTTGTATTAGTGTGGAAAAAACACTTTTTGCACTTGTGATAGTGTTGAAAAACCACTTTTCGCACTTGTGTTAGTGTTTAAAAACCACTTTTCGCACTTGTGTTGGTGCAGGAAACCACTTTTGCACTTGTATTAGTGTGGAAAAAACACTTTTTGCACTTGTGATAGTGTTGAAAAACCACTTTTCGCACTTGTGTTAGTGTTGAAAAACCACTTTTCACACTTGTTTTGGTGCAGGAAACCACTTTTGCACTTGTATTAGTGTGGAAAAAACACTTTTTGCACTTGTGATAGTGTTGAAAAACCACTTTTCGCACTTGTGTTAGTGTTGAAAAACCACTTTTCACACTTGTGTTAGTGTTGAAAAACCACTTTTCGCACTTGTGTTGGTGCAGGAAACCACTTTTGCACTTGTATTAGTGTGGAAAAAACACTTTTTGCACTTGTGATAGTGTTGAAAAACCACTTTTCGCACTTGTGTTAGTGTTGAAAAACCACTTTTCGCACTTGTGTTAGTGTTGAAAAACCACTTTTCGCACTTGTGTTGGTGCAGGAAACCACTTTTGCACTTGTATTAGTGTGGTAAAAACACTTTTTGCACTTGTGATAGTGTTGAAAAACCACTTTTTGCACTTGTGCTAGTGTTGAAAAACCACTTTTCGCACTTGTGTTAGTGTTGAAAAACCACTTTTCGCACTTGTGTTGGTGCAGGAAACCACTTTTGCACTTGTATTAGTGTGGTAAAAACACTTTTTGCACTTGTGTTAGTGTTGAAAAACCACTTTTCGCACTTGTGTTAGTGTTGAAAAACCACTTTTCGCACTTGTGTTGGTGCAGGAAACCACTTTTGCACTTGTATTAGTGTGCAAAAACACTTTTCGCACTTGTGTTAGTGTTGAAAAACCACTTTTCGCACTTGTGTTAGTGTTGAAAAACCACTTTTCGCACTTGTGTTGGTGCAGGAAACCACTTTTGCACTTGTATTAGTGTGGAAAAAACACTTTTTGCACTTGTGATAGTGTTGAAAAACCACTTTTGGCACTTGTGTTAGTGTTGAAAAACCACTTTTCACACTTGTGTTGGTGCAGGAAACCACTTTTGCACTTGTATTAGTGTGGAAAAACACTTTTTGCACTTGTGATAGTGTTGAAAAACCACTTTTCGCACTTGTGTTAGTGTTGAAAAACCACTTTTCGCACTTGTGTTAGTGTTGAAAAACCACTTTTCGCACTTGTGTTAGTGTTGAAAAACCACTTTTCGCACTTGTGTTGGTGCAGGAAACCACTTTTGCACTTGTATTAGTGTGGTAAAAACACTTTTTGCACTTGTGATAGTGTTGAAAAATCACTTTTCGCACTTGTGTTAGTGTTGAAAAACCACTTTTCGCACTTGTGTTGGTGCAGGAAACAACTTTTGCACTTGTATTAGTGTGGAAAAACCACTTTTCGCACTTGTGTTAGTGTTGAAAAACCACTTTTCGCACTTGTGTTAGTGTTGAAAAACCACTTTTCGCACTTGTGTTGGTGCAGGAAACCACTTTTGCACTTGTATTAGTGTGGAAAAAACACTTTTTGCACTTGTGATAGTGTTGAAAAACCACTTTTCGCACTTGTGTTAGTGTTGAAAAACCACTTTTCGCACTTGTGTTAGTGTTGAAAAACCACTTTTCGCACTTGTGTTGGTGCAGGAAACCACTTTTGCACTTGTAGTAGTGTGGAAAAAACACTTTTTGCACTTGTGATAGTGTTGAAAAACCACTTTTCGCACTTTGTGTTAATGTTGAAAAACCACTTTTTGCACTTGTGTTGGTGCAGGAAACCACTTTTGCACTTGTATTAGTGTTGAAAAACCACTTTTTGCACTTGTGTTAGTGTTAAAAAACCAATTTTCGCACTTGTATTAGTGTTGAAAAACCACTTTTCGCACTTGTGTTGGTGCAGGAAACCACTTTTGCACTTGTATTAGTGTGGTAAAAACACTTTTTGCACTTGTGATAGTGTTGAAAAACCACTTTTCGCACTTGTGTTCGTGTTGAAAAACCACTTTTCGCACTTGTGTTGGTGCAGGAAACCACTTTTGCACTTGTATTAGTGTGGAAAAAACACTTTTTGCACTTGTGATAGTGTTGAAAAACCACTTTTCGCACTTTGTGTTAGTGTTGAAAAACCACTTTTCGCACTTGTGTTAGTGTTGAAAAACCACTTTTCGCACTTGTGTTGGTGCAGGAAACCACTTTTGCACTTGTATTAGTGTGGAAAAAACACTTTTTGCACTTGTGATAGTGTTGAAAAACCACTTTTCGCACTTGTGTTAGTGTTGAAAAACCACTTTTCGCACTTGTGTTGGTGCAGGAAACCACTTTTGCACTTGTATTAGTGTGGTAAAAACACTTTTTGCACTTGTGATAGTGTTGAAAAACCACTTTTCGCACTTGTGTTAGTGTTGAAAAACCACTTTTCGCACTTGTGTTGGTGCAGGAAACCACTTTTGCACTTGTATTAGTGTGGTAAAAACACTTTTTGCACTTGTGATAGTGTTGAAAAACCACTTTTCGCACTTGTGTTAGTGTTGAAAAACCACTTTTCGCACTTGTGTTGGTTCAGGAAACCACTTTTGCACTTGTATTAGTGTGGAAAAACCACTTTTCGCACTTGTGTTAGTGTTGAAAAACCACTTTTCGCACTTGTGTTAGTGTTGAAAAACCACTTTTCGCACTTGTGTTGGTGCAGGAAACCACTTTTGCACTTGTATTAGTGTGGAAAAAACACTTTTTGCACTTGTGATAGTGTTGAAAAACCACTTTTCGCACTTGTGTTAGTGTTTAAAAACCACTTTTCGCACTTGTGTTGGTTCAGGAAACAACTTTTGCACTTGTATTAGTGTGGAAAAAACACTTTTTGCACTTGTGATAGTGTTGAAAAACCACTTTTCGCACTTGTGTTAGTGTTTAAAAACCACTTTTCGCACTTGTGTTGGTGCAGGAAACCACTTTTGCACTTGTATTAGTGTGGAAAAAACACTTTTTGCACTTGTGATAGTGTTGAAAAACCACTTTTCGCACTTGTGTTAGTGTTGAAAAACCACTTTTCACACTTGTGTTGGTGCAGGAAACCACTTTTGCACTTGTATTAGTGTGGAAAAAACACTTTTTGCACTTGTGATAGTGTTGAAAAACCACTTTTCACACTTGTGTTAGTGTTGAAAAACCACTTTTCGCACTTGTGTTGGTGCAGGAAACCACTTTTGCACTTGTATTAGTGTGGAAAAAACACTTTTTGCACTTGTGATAGTGTTGAAAAACCACTTTTCGCACTTGTGTTAGTGTTGAAAAACCACTTTTCGCACTTGTGTTGGTGCAGGAAACCACTTTTGCACTTGTATTAGTGTGGTAAAAACACTTTTTGCACTTGTGATAGTGTTGAAAAACCACTTTTTGCACTTGTGCTAGTGTTGAAAAACCACTTTTCGCACTTGTGTTAGTGTTGAAAAACCACTTTTCGCACTTGTGTTGGTGCAGGAAACCACTTTTGCACTTGTATTAGTGTGGTAAAAAGACTTTTTGCACTTGTGTTAGTGTTGAAAAACCACTTTTCGCACTTGTGTTAGTGTTGAAAAACCACTTTTCGCACTTGTGTTCGTTCAGGAAACCACTTTTGCACTTGTATTAGTGTGGAAAAACCACTTTTCGCACTTGTGTTAGTGTTGAAAAACCACTTTTCGCACTTGTGTTAGTGTTGAAAAACCACTTTTCGCACTTGTGTTGGTGCAGGAAACCACTTTTGCACTTGTATTAGTGTGGAAAAAACACTTTTTGCACTTGTGATAGTGTTGAAAAACCACTTTTCGCACTTGTGTTAGTGTTTAAAAACCACTTTTCGCACTTGTGTTGGTTCAGGAAACAACTTTTGCACTTGTATTAGTGTGGAAAAACCACTTTTCGCACTTGTGTTAGTGTTGAAAAACCACTTTTCGTACTTGTGTTAGTGTTGAAAAACCACTTTTCGCACTTGTGTTGGTGCAGGAAACCACTTTTGCACTTGTATTAGTGTGGAAAAAACACTTTTTGCACTTGTGATAGTGTTGAAAAACCACTTTTCGCACTTGTGTTAGTGTTTAAAAACCACTTTTCGCACTTGTGTTGGTGCAGGAAACCACTTTTGCACTTGTATTAGTGTGGAAAAAACACTTTTTGCACTTGTGATAGTGTTGAAAAACCACTTTTCGCACTTGTGTTAGTGTTGAAAAACCACTTTTCACACTTGTTTTGGTGCAGGAAACCACTTTTGCACTTGTATTAGTGTGGAAAAAACACTTTTTGCACTTGTGATAGTGTTGAAAAACCACTTTTCGCACTTGTGTTAGTGTTGAAAAACCACTTTTCACACTTGTGTTAGTGTTGAAAAACCACTTTTCGCACTTGTGTTGGTGCAGGAAACCACTTTTGCACTTGTATTAGTGTGGAAAAAACACTTTTTGCACTTGTGATAGTGTTGAAAAACCACTTTTCGCACTTGTGTTAGTGTTGAAAAACCACTTTTCGCACTTGTGTTAGTGTTGAAAAACCACTTTTCGCACTTGTGTTGGTGCAGGAAACCACTTTTGCACTTGTATTAGTGTGGTAAAAACACTTTTTGCACTTGTGATAGTGTTGAAAAACCACTTTTTGCACTTGTGCTAGTGTTGAAAAACCACTTTTCGCACTTGTGTTAGTGTTGAAAAACCACTTTTCGCACTTGTGTTGGTGCAGGAAACCACTTTTGCACTTGTATTAGTGTGGTAAAAACACTTTTTGCACTTGTGTTAGTGTTGAAAAACCACTTTTCGCACTTGTGTTAGTGTTGAAAAACCACTTTTCGCACTTGTGTTGGTGCAGGAAACCACTTTTGCACTTGTATTAGTGTGCAAAAACACTTTTCGCACTTGTGTTAGTGTTGAAAAACCACTTTTCGCACTTGTGTTAGTGTTGAAAAACCACTTTTCGCACTTGTGTTGGTGCAGGAAACCACTTTTGCACTTGTATTAGTGTGGAAAAAACACTTTTTGCACTTGTGATAGTGTTGAAAAACCACTTTTGGCACTTGTGTTAGTGTTGAAAAACCACTTTTCACACTTGTGTTGGTGCAGGAAACCACTTTTGCACTTGTATTAGTGTGGAAAAAACACTTTTTGCACTTGTGATAGTGTTGAAAAACCACTTTTCGCACTTGTGTTAGTGTTGAAAAACCACTTTTCGCACTTGTGTTAGTGTTGAAAAACCACTTTTCGCACTTGTGTTGGTGCAGGAAACCACTTTTGCACTTGTATTAGTGTGGTAAAAACACTTTTTGCACTTGTGATAGTGTTGAAAAATCACTTTTCGCACTTGTGTTAGTGTTGAAAAACCACTTTTCGCACTTGTGTTGGTGCAGGAAACAACTTTTGCACTTGTATTAGTGTGGAAAAACCACTTTTCGCACTTGTGTTAGTGTTGAAAAACCACTTTTCGCACTTGTGTTAGTGTTGAAAAACCACTTTTCGCACTTGTGTTGGTGCAGGAAACCACTTTTGCACTTGTATTAGTGTGGAAAAAACACTTTTTGCACTTGTGATAGTGTTGAAAAACCACTTTTCGCACTTGTGTTAGTGTTGAAAAACCACTTTTCGCACTTGTGTTAGTGTTGAAAAACCACTTTTCGCACTTGTGTTGGTGCAGGAAACCACTTTTGCACTTGTAGTAGTGTGGAAAAAACACTTTTTGCACTTGTGATAGTGTTGAAAAACCACTTTTCGCACTTTGTGTTAATGTTGAAAAACCACTTTTTGCACTTGTGTTGGTGCAGGAAACCACTTTTGCACTTGTATTAGTGTTGAAAAACCACTTTTTGCACTTGTGTTAGTGTTAAAAAACCAATTTTCGCACTTGTATTAGTGTTGAAAAACCACTTTTCGCACTTGTGTTGGTGCAGGAAACCACTTTTGCACTTGTATTAGTGTGGTAAAAACACTTTTTGCACTTGTGATAGTGTTGAAAAACCACTTTTCGCACTTGTGTTCGTGTTGAAAAACCACTTTTCGCACTTGTGTTGGTGCAGGAAACCACTTTTGCACTTGTATTAGTGTGGGAAAACCACTTTTCGCACTTGTGTTAGTGTTGAAAAACCACTTTTCGCACTTGTGTTGGTGCAGGAAACCACTTTTGCACTTGTAGTAGTGTGGAAAAAACACTTTTTGCACTTGTGATAGTGTTGAAAAACCACTTTTCGCACTTTGTGTTAATGTTGAAAAACCACTTTTTGCACTTGTGTTGGTGCAGGAAACCACTTTTGCACTTGTATTAGTGTTGAAAAACCACTTTTTGCACTTGTGTTAGTGTTGAAAAACCAATTTTCGCACTTGTGTTAGTGTTGAAAAACCACTTTTCGCACTTGTGTTGGTGCAGGAAACCACTTTTGCACTTGTATTAGTGTGGTAAAAACACTTTTTGCACTTGTGATAGTGTTGAAAAACCACTTTTCGCACTTGTGTTCGTGTTGAAAAACCACTTTTCGCACTTGTGTTGGTGCAGGAAACCACTTTTGCACTTGTATTAGTGTGGGAAAACCACTTTTCGCACTTGTGTTAGTGTTGAAAAACCACTTTTCGCACTTGTGTTGGTGCAGGAAACCACTTTTGCACTTGTATTAGTGTGCAAAAACACTTTTCGCACTTGTGTTAGTGTTGAAAAACCACTTTTCGCACTTGTGTTAGTGTTGAAAACCCACTTTTCGCACTTGTGTTGGTGCAGGAAACCACTTTTGCACTTGTGATAGTGTTGAAAAACCACTTTTCGCACTTGTGTTAGTGTTGAAAAACCACTTTTCGCACTTGTGTTGGTGCAGGAAACCACTTTTGCACTTGTATTAGTGTGGTAAAAACACTTTTTGCACTTGTGATAGTGTTGAAAAACCACTTTTCGCACTTGTGTTGGTGCAGGAAACCACTTTTGCACTTGTATTAGTGTGGAAAAAACACTTTTTGCACTTGTGATAGTGTTGAAAAACCACTTTTCGCACTTGTGTTAGTGTTGAAAAACCACTTTTCGCACTTGTGTTAGTGTTGAAAAACCACTTTTCGCACTTGTGTTGGTGCAGGAAACAACTTTTCGCACTTGTGTTAGTGTTGAAAAACCACTTTTCGCACTTGTGTTAGTGTTGAAAAACCACTTTTCGCACTTGTGTTAGTGTTGAAAAACCACTTTTCGCACTTGTGTTGGTGCAGGAAACCACTTTTGCACTTGTATTAGTGTGGAAAAAACACTTTTTGCACTTGTGTTAGTGTTGAAAAACCACTTTTCGCACTTGTGTTAGTGTTGAAAAACCACTTTTCGCACTTGTGTTAGTGTTGAAAAACCACTTTTCGCACTTGTGTTGGTGCAGGAAACCACTTTTGCACTTGTATTAGTGTGGTAAAAACACTTTTTGCACTTGTGATAGTGTTGAAAAACCACTTTTCGCACTTGTGTTAGTGTTGAAAAACCACTTTTCGCACTTGTGTTGGTGCAGGAAACCACTTTTGCACTTGTATTAGTGTGGAAAAAACACTTTTTGCACTTGTGATAGTGTTGAAAAACCACTTTTCGCACTTGTGTTAGTGTTGAAAAACCACTTTTTGCACTTGTGTTAGTGTTGAAAAACCACTTTTCACACTTGTGTTAGTGTTGAAAAACCACTTTTCGCACTTGTGTTGGTGCAGGAAACCACTTTTGCACTTGTATTAGTGTGGAAAAAACACTTTTTGCACTTGTGATAGTGTTGAAAAACCACTTTTCGCACTTGTGTTAGTGTTGAAAAACCACTTTTCGCACTTGTGTTAGTGTTGAAAAACCACTTTTCGCACTTGTGTTGGTGCAGGAAACCACTTTTGCACTTGTATTAGTGTGGTAAAAACACTTTTTGCACTTGTGATAGTGTTGAAAAACCACTTTTTGCACTTGTGCTAGTGTTGAAAAACCACTTTTCGCACTTGTGTTAGTGTTGAAAAACCACTTTTCGCACTTGTGTTGGTGCAGGAAACCACTTTTGCACTTGTATTAGTGTGGTAAAAACACTTTTTGCACTTGTGTTAGTGTTGAAAAACCACTTTTCGCACTTGTGTTAGTGTTGAAAAACCACTTTTCGCACTTGTGTTGGTGCAGGAAACCACTTTTGCACTTGTATTAGTGTGCAAAAACACTTTTCGCACTTGTGTTAGTGTTGAAAAACCACTTTTCGCACTTGTGTTAGTGTTGAAAAACCACTTTTCGCACTTGTGTTGGTGCAGGAAACCACTTTTGCACTTGTATTAGTGTGGAAAAAACACTTTTTGCACTTGTGATAGTGTTGAAAAACCACTTTTGGCACTTGTGTTAGTGTTGAAAAACCACTTTTCACACTTGTGTTGGTGCAGGAAACCACTTTTGCACTTGTATTAGTGTGGAAAAAACACTTTTTGCACTTGTGATAGTGTTGAAAAACCACTTTTCGCACTTGTGTTAGTGTTGAAAAACCACTTTTCGCACTTGTGTTAGTGTTGAAAAACCACTTTTCGCACTTGTGTTGGTGCAGGAAACCACTTTTGCACTTGTATTAGTGTGGTAAAAACACTTTTTGCACTTGTGATAGTGTTGAAAAATCACTTTTCGCACTTGTGTTAGTGTTGAAAAACCACTTTTCGCACTTGTGTTGGTGCAGGAAACAACTTTTGCACTTGTATTAGTGTGGAAAAACCACTTTTCGCACTTGTGTTAGTGTTGAAAAACCACTTTTCGCACTTGTGTTAGTGTTGAAAAACCACTTTTCGCACTTGTGTTGGTGCAGGAAACCACTTTTGCACTTGTATTAGTGTGGAAAAAACACTTTTTGCACTTGTGATAGTGTTGAAAAACCACTTTTCGCACTTGTGTTAGTGTTGAAAAACCACTTTTCGCACTTGTGTTAGTGTTGAAAAACCACTTTTCGCACTTGTGTTGGTGCAGGAAACCACTTTTGCACTTGTAGTAGTGTGGAAAAAACACTTTTTGCACTTGTGATAGTGTTGAAAAACCACTTTTCGCACTTTGTGTTAATGTTGAAAAACCACTTTTTGCACTTGTGTTGGTGCAGGAAACCACTTTTGCACTTGTATTAGTGTTGAAAAACCACTTTTTGCACTTGTGTTAGTGTTAAAAAACCAATTTTCGCACTTGTATTAGTGTTGAAAAACCACTTTTCGCACTTGTGTTGGTGCAGGAAACCACTTTTGCACTTGTATTAGTGTGGTAAAAACACTTTTTGCACTTGTGATAGTGTTGAAAAACCACTTTTCGCACTTGTGTTCGTGTTGAAAAACCACTTTTCGCACTTGTGTTGGTGCAGGAAACCACTTTTGCACTTGTATTAGTGTGGGAAAACCACTTTTCGCACTTGTGTTAGTGTTGAAAAACCACTTTTCGCACTTGTGTTGGTGCAGGAAACCACTTTTGCACTTGTAGTAGTGTGGAAAAAACACTTTTTGCACTTGTGATAGTGTTGAAAAACCACTTTTCGCACTTTGTGTTAATGTTGAAAAACCACTTTTTGCACTTGTGTTGGTGCAGGAAACCACTTTTGCACTTGTATTAGTGTTGAAAAACCACTTTTTGCACTTGTGTTAGTGTTGAAAAACCAATTTTCGCACTTGTGTTAGTGTTGAAAAACCACTTTTCGCACTTGTGTTGGTGCAGGAAACCACTTTTGCACTTGTATTAGTGTGGTAAAAACACTTTTTGCACTTGTGATAGTGTTGAAAAACCACTTTTCGCACTTGTGTTCGTGTTGAAAAACCACTTTTCGCACTTGTGTTGGTGCAGGAAACCACTTTTGCACTTGTATTAGTGTGGGAAAACCACTTTTCGCACTTGTGTTAGTGTTGAAAAACCACTTTTCGCACTTGTGTTGGTGCAGGAAACCACTTTTGCACTTGTATTAGTGTGCAAAAACACTTTTCACACTTGTGTTAGTGTTGAAAAACCACTTTTCGCACTTGTGTTAGTGTTGAAAACCCACTTTTCGCACTTGTGTTGGTGCAGGAAACCACTTTTGCACTTGTGATAGTGTTGAAAAACCACTTTTCGCACTTGTGTTAGTGTTGAAAAACCACTTTTCGCACTTGTGTTGGTGCAGGAAACCACATTTGCACTTGTATTAGTGTGGTAAAAACACTTTTTGCACTTGTGATAGTGTTGAAAAACCACTTTTCGCACTTGTGTTGGTGCAGGAAACCACTTTTGCACTTGTATTAGTGTGGAAAAAACACTTTTTGCACTTGTGATAGTGTTGAAAAACCACTTTTCGCACTTGTGTTAGTGTTGAAAAACCACTTTTCGCACTTGTGTTAGTGTTGAAAAACCACTTTTCGCACTTGTGTTGGTGCAGGAAACAACTTTTCGCACTTGTGTTAGTGTTGAAAAACCACTTTTCGCACTTGTGTTAGTGTTGAAAAACCACTTTTCGCACTTGTGTTAGTGTTGAAAAACCACTTTTCGCACTTGTGTTGGTGCAGGAAGCCACTTTTGCACTTGTATTAGTGTGGAAAAAACACTTTTTGCACTTGTGATAGTGTTGAAAAACCACTTTTCGCACTTGAGTTAGTGTTGAAAAACCACTTTTCGCACTTGTGTTAGTGTTGAAAAACCACTTTTCGCACTTGTGTTGGTGCAGGAAACCACTTTTGCACTTGTATTAGTGTGGAAAAAACACTTTTTGCACTTGTGATAGTGTTGAAAAACCACTTTTCGCACTTGTGTTAGTGTTGAAAAACCACTTTTTGCACTTGTGTTAGTGTTGAAAAACCACTTTTCGCACTTGTGTTGGTGCAGGAAACCACTTTTGCACTTGTATTAGTGTGGTAAAAACACTTTTTGCACTTGTGATAGTGTTGAAAAACCACTTTTCGCACTTGTGTTAGTGTTGAAAAACCACTTTTCGCACTTGTGTTGGTGCAGGAAACCACTTTTGCACTTGTATTAGTGTGGTAAAAACACTTTTTGCACTTGTGATAGTGTTGAAAAACCACTTTTCGCACTTGTGTTAGTGTTGAAAAACCACTTTTCGCACTTGTGTTGGTGCAGGAAACCACTTTTGCACTTGTATTAGTGTGGTAAAAACACTTTTTGCACTTGTGATAGTGTTGAAAAACCACTTTTCGCACTTGTGTTAGTGTTGAAAAACCACTTTTCGCACTTGTGTTGGTGCAGGAAACCACTTTTGCACTTGTATTAGTGTGGAAAAACCACTTTTCGCACTTGTGTTAGTGTTGAAAAACCACTTTTCGCACTTGTGTTAGTGTTGAAAAACCACTTTTCGCACTTGTGTTGGTTCAGGAAACCACTTTTGCACTTGTATTAGTGTGGAAAAACCACTTTTCGCACTTGTGTTAGTGTTGAAAAACCACTTTTCGCACTTGTGTTAGTGTTGAAAAACCACTTTTCGCACTTGTGTTGGTGCAGGAAACCACTTTTGCACTTGTATTAGTGTGGAAAAAACACTTTTTGCACTTGTGATAGTGTTGAAAAACCACTTTTCGCACTTGTGTTAGTGTTGAAAAACCACTTTTCGCACTTGTGTTAGTGTTGTAAAACCACTTTTCGCACTTGTGTTGGTGCAGGAAACCACTTTTGCACTTGTAGTAGTGTGGAAAAAACACTTTTTGCACTTGTGATAGTGTTGAAAAACCACTTTTCGCACTTTGTGTTAATGTTGAAAAACCACTTTTTGCACTTGTGTTGGTGCAGGAAACCACTTTTGCACTTGTATTAGTGTTGAAAAACCACTTTTTGCACTTGTGTTAGTGTTAAAAAACCAATTTTCGCACTTGTATTAGTGTTGAAAAACCACTTTTCGCACTTGTGTTGGTGCAGGAAACCACTTTTGCACTTGTATTAGTGTGGTAAAAACACTTTTTGCACTTGTGATAGTGTTGAAAAACCACTTTTCGCACTTGTGTTCGTGTTGAAAAACCACTTTTCGCACTTGTGTTGGTGCAGGAAACCACTTTTGCACTTGTATTAGTGTGGGAAAACCACTTTTCGCACTTGTGTTAGTGTTGAAAAACCACTTTTCGCACTTGTGTTGGTGCAGGAAACCACTTTTGCACTTGTAGTAGTGTGGAAAAAACACTTTTTGCACTTGTGATAGTGTTGAAAAACCACTTTTCGCACTTTGTGTTAATGTTGAAAAACCACTTTTTGCACTTGTGTTGGTGCAGGAAACCACTTTTGCACTTGTATTAGTGTTGAAAAACCACTTTTTGCACTTGTGTTAGTGTTGAAAAACCAATTTTCGCACTTGTGTTAGTGTTGAAAAACCACTTTTCGCACTTGTGTTGGTGCAGGAAACCACTTTTGCACTTGTATTAGTGTGGTAAAAACACTTTTTGCACTTGTGATAGTGTTGAAAAACCACTTTTCGCACTTGTGTTCGTGTTGAAAAACCACTTTTCGCACTTGTGTTGGTGCAGGAAACCACTTTTGCACTTGTATTAGTGTGGGAAAACCACTTTTCGCACTTGTGTTAGTGTTGAAAAACCACTTTTCGCACTTGTGTTGGTGCAGGAAACCACTTTTGCACTTGTATTAGTGTGCAAAAACACTTTTCGCACTTGTGTTAGTGTTGAAAAACCACTTTTCGCACTTGTGTTAGTGTTGAAAACCCACTTTTCGCACTTGTGTTGGTGCAGGAAACCACTTTTGCACTTGTGATAGTGTTGAAAAACCACTTTTCGCACTTGTGTTAGTGTTGAAAAACCACTTTTCGCACTTGTGTTGGTGCAGGAAACCACTTTTGCACTTGTATTAGTGTGGTAAAAACACTTTTTGCACTTGTGATAGTGTTGAAAAACCACTTTTCGCACTTGTGTTGGTGCAGGAAACCACTTTTGCACTTGTATTAGTGTGGAAAAAACACTTTTTGCACTTGTGATAGTGTTGAAAAACCACTTTTCGCACTTGTGTTAGTGTTGAAAAACCACTTTTCGCACTTTTGTTAGTGTTGAAAAACCACTTTTCGCACTTGTGTTAGTGTTGAAAAACCACTTTTCGCACTTGTGTTGGTGCAGGAAACAACTTTTCGCACTTGTGTTAGTGTTGAAAAACCACTTTTCGCACTTGTGTTAGTGTTGAAAAACCACTTTTCGCACTTGTGTTGGTGCAGGAAGCCACTTTTGCACTTGTATTAGTGTGGAAAAAACACTTTTTGCACTTGTGATAGTGTTGAAAAACCACTTTTCGCACTTGAGTTAGTGTTGAAAAACCACTTTTCGCACTAGTGTTAGTGTTGAAAAACCACTTTTCGCACTTGTGTTGGTGCAGGAAACCACTTTTGCACTTGTATTAGTGTGGAAAAAACACTTTTTGCACTTGTGATAGTGTTGAAAAACCACTTTTCGCACTTGTGTTAGTGTTGAAAAACCACTTTTTGCACTTGTGTTAGTGTTGAAAAACCACTTTTCGCACTTGTGTTGGTGCAGGAAACCACTTTTGCACTTGTATTAGTGTGGTAAAAACACTTTTTGCACTTGTGATAGTGTTGAAAAACCACTTTTCGCACTTGTGTTAGTGTTGAAAAACCACTTTTCGCACTTGTGTTGGTGCAGGAAACCACTTTTGCACTTGTATTAGTGTTGAAAAACCACTTTTCGCACTTGTGTTAGTGTTGAAAAACCACATTTCGCACTTGTGTTGGTGCAGGAAACCACTTTTGCACTTGTATTAGTGTGGAAAAAACACTTTTTGCACTTGTGATAGTGTTGAAAAACCACTTTTCGCACTTGTGTTGGTGCAGGAAACCACTTTTGCACTTGTATTAGTGTGGAAAAAACACTTTTTGCACTTGTGATAGTGTTGAAAAACCACTTATCGCACTTGTGTTAGTGCTGAAAAACCACTTTCGCACTTGTGTTGGTGCAGGAAACCACTTTTGCACTTGTATTAGTGTGGAAAAACCACTTTTCGCACTTGTGTTAGTTTTGAAAAACCACTTTTCGCACTTGTGTTAGTGTTGAAAAAACACTTTTCGCACTTGTGTTGGTGCAGGAAACCACTTTTGCACTTGTATTAGTGTGGAAAAACCACTTTTCGCACTTGTGTTAGTGTTGAAAAACCACTTTTCGCACTTGTGTTGGTGCAGGAAACCACTTTTGCACTTGTATTAGTGTGGAAAAAACACTTTTTGCACTTGTGATAGTGTTGAAAAACCACTTTTCGCATTTGTGTTAGTGTTGAAAAACCACTTTTCGCACTTGTGTTGGTGCAGGAAACCACTTTTGCACATGTATTAGTGTGGAAAAACCACTTTTCGCACTTGTGTTAGTGTTGAAAAACCACTTTTCGCACTTGTGTTAGTGTTTAAAAACCACTTTTCGCACTTGTGTTAGTGTTGAAAAACCACTTTTCGCACTTGTGTTAGTGTTGAAAAACCACTTTTCGCACTTGTGTTGGTGCAGGAAACCACTTTTGCACTTGTATTAGTGTGGAAAAAACACTTTTTGCACTTGTGATAGTGTTGAAAAACCACTTTTCGCACTTGTGTTAGTGTTGAAAAACCACTTTTCGCACTTGTGTTGGTGCAGGAAACCACTTTTGCACTTGTATTAGTGTGGAAAAAACACTTTTTGCACTTGTGATAGTGTTGAAAAACCACTTTTTGCACTTGTGTTAGTGTTGAAAAACCACTTTTCGCACTTGTGTTAGTATTGAAAAACCACTTTTCGCACTTGTGTTAGTGTTGAAAAACCACTTTTCGCACTTGTGTTGGTGCAGGAAACCACTTTTGCACTTGTATTAGTGTGGAAAAAACACTTTTTGCACTTGTGATAGTGTTGAAAAACCACTTTTCGCACTTGTGTTAGTGTTGAAAAACCACTTTTCACACTTGTGTTAGTGTTGAAAAACCACTTTTCGCACTTGTGTTGGTGCAGGGAAACCACTTTTGCACTTGTAGTAGTGTGGAGAAACACTTTTCGCACTTGTGTGTAGTGTCGAAAAACCACTTTTCGCACTTGTGTTGGTGCAGGAAACCACTTTTGCACTTGTATTAGTGTGGAAAAAACACTTTTTGCACTTGTGATAGTGTTGAAAAACCACTTTTCGCACTTTGTGTTAGTGTTGAAAAACCACTTTTCGCACTTGTGTTAGTGTTGAAAAACCACTTTTCGCACTTGTGTTGGTGCAGGAAACCCACTTTGCACTTGTATTAGTGTGGAAAAAACACTTTTTGCACTTGTGATAGTGTTGAAAACCACTTTTCGCACTTGTGTTAGTGTTGAAAAACCACTTTTCGCACTTGTGTTGGTGCAGGAAGCCACTTTTGCACTGTATTAGTGTGGTAAAAACACTTTTTGCACTTGTGATAGTGTTGAAAAACCACTTTTCCGCACTTGTGTTAGTGTTGAAAAACCACTTTTCGCACTTGTGTTGGTGCAGGAAACACTTTTGCACTTGTATTAGTGTGGTAAAAACACTTTTTTGCACTTGTGATAGTGTTGAAAAACCACTTTTTGCACTTGTGTTAGTGTTGAAAAACCACTTTTCGCACTTATGTTGGTGCAGGAAACCACTTTTGCACTTGTAATAGTGTGGAAAAACCACTTTTCGCACTTGTGTTAGTGTTGAAAAACCACTTTTCGCACTTGTGTTAGTGTTGAAAAAACCACTTTTCGCACTTGTGTTGGTTCAGGAAACCACTTTTGCACTTGTATTAGTGTGGAAAAACACTTTTCGCACTTGTGTTAGTGTTGAAAACCACTTTTCGCACTTGGTAGTGTTGAAAAACCACTTTTCGCACTTGTGTTAGTGTTGAAAACCCACTTTTCGCACTTGTGTTGGTGCAGGAAACCACTTTTGCACTTGTGATAGTGTTGAAAAACCACTTTTCGCACTTGTGTTAGTGTTGAAAAACCACTGTTCGCACTTGTGTTGGTGCAGGAAACCACTTTTGCACTTGTATTAGTGTGGTAAAAACACTTTTTGCACTTGTGATAGTGTTGAAAAACCACTTTTCGCACTTGTGTTGGTGCAGGAAACCACTTTTGCACTTGTATTAGTGTGGAAAAAACACTTTTTGCACTTGTGATAGTGTTGAAAAACCACTTTTCGCACTTGTGTTAGTGTTGAAAAACCACTTTTCGCACTTGTGTTGGTGTTGAAAAAACCACTTTTCGCACTTGTGTTAGTGTTGAAAAACCACTTTTCGCACTTGTGTTGGTGCAGGAAACACTTTTCGCACTTGTGTTAGTGTTGAAAAACCACTTTCGCAATTGTGTTAGTGTTGAAAAACCCTTTTCGCACTTGTGTTAGTGTTGAAAACCACTTTTCGCACTTGTGTTGGTGCAGGAAGCCACTTTTGCACTTGTATTAGTGTGGAAAAAACACTTTTTGCACTTGTGATAGTGTTGAAAAAACCACTTTTCGCACTTGAGTTAGTGTTGAAAAACCACTTTTCGCACTTGTGTTAGTGTGAAAAACCACTTTTCGCAATTGTGTTGGTGCAGGAAACCACTTTTTCACTTGTATTATTGTGGAAAAAACACTTTTTGCACTTGTGATAGTGTTGAAAAACCACTTTTCGCACTTTTGTTAGTGTTGAAAAACCACTTTTTGCACTTGTGTTAGTGTTGAAAAACCACTTTTCGCACTTGTGTTGGTGCAGGAAACCACTTTTGCACTTGTATTAGTGTGGTAAAAACACTTTTTGCACTTGTGATAGTGTTGAAAACCACTTTCGCACTTGTGTTAGTGTTGAAAAAACCACTTTTCGCACTTGTGTTGGTGCAGGAAACCACTTTTGCACTTGTATTAGTGTGGAAAAACCACTTTTCGCACTTGTGTTAGTGTTGAAAAACACTTTTTGCACTTGTGTTAGTGCTGAAAAACCACTTTTCGCACTCGTGTTGGTGCAGGAAACCACTTTTGCACTTGTATTAGTGTGGAAAAACCACTTTTCGCACTTGTGTTAGTGTTGAAAAACCACTTTCGCACTTTTGTTCGTGTTGAAAACCACTTTTCACACTTGTGTTGGTGCAGGAAACCACTTTTGCACTTGTATTAGTGTGGAAAAACCACTTTTCGCACTTGTGTTAGTGTTGAAAAACCACTTTCGCACTTGTGTTGGTGCAGGAAACCACTTTTGCACTTGTATTAGTGTGGGAAAAAACACTTTTTGCACTTGTGATAGTGTTGAAAAACCACTTTTCGCACTTGTGTTAGTGTTGAAAACCACTTTTCGCACTTGTGTTGGTGCAGGAAACCACTTTTGCACATGTATTAGTGTGGAAAAAAAACACTTTTCGCACTTGTGTTAGTGTTGAAAAACCACTTTTCGCACTTGTGTTAGTGTTTAAAAAACACTTTTCGCACTTGTGTTAGTGTTGAAAAACCACTTTTCGCACTTGTGTTAGTGTTGAAAAACCACTTTTCGCACTTGTGTTGGTGCAGGAAACCACTTTTGCACTTGTATTAGTGTGGAAAAAACACTTTTCGCACTTGTGTTAGTGTGAAAAACCACATTTCGCACTTGTGTTTGGTGCAGGAAAACCACTTTTGCACTTGTATTAGTGTGGAAAAACACTTTTTGCACTTGTGATAGTGTTGAAAAACCACTTTTCGCACTTGTGTTAGTGTTGAAAAACCACTTTTCGCACTTGTGTTAGTGTTGAAAAACCACTTTTCTCGCACTTGGTGTTGGTGCAGGAAACCACTTTTGCACTTGTATTAGTGTGGTAAAAACACTTTTTGCACTTGTGATAGTGTTGAAAAACCACTTTTCGCACTTGTGTTAGTGTTGAAAAACCACTTTTTGCACTTGTGTTAGTGCTGAAAAACCACTTTTCGCCACTCGTGTTGGTGCAGGAAACCACTTTTTGCACTTGTATTAGTGTGCAAAAACACTTTTCGCACTTGTGTTAGTGTTTAAAAACCACTTTTCGCACTTGTGTTAGTGTTGAAAAACCACTTTTCGCACTTGTGTTAGTGTTGAAAAACCACTTTTCGCACTTGTGTTGGTGCAGGAAACCACTTTTGCACTTGTATTAGTGTGGAAAAAACACTTTTTGCACTTGTGATAGTGTTGAAAAACCACTTTTCGCACTTGTGTTTAGTGTTGAAAAACCACTTTTCGCACTTGTGTTGGTGCAGGGAAACCACTTTTGCACTTGTATTAGTGTGAAAAAACACTTTTTGCACTTGTGATAGTGTTGAAAAACCACTTTTTGCACTTGTGTTAGTGTTGAAAAACCACTTTTCGCACTTGTGTTAGTATTGAAAAACCACTTTTCGCACTTGTGTTAGTGTTGAAAAACCACTTTTCGCACTTGTGTTGGTGCAGGAAACCACTTTTGCACTTGTATTAGTGTGGAAAAAACACTTTTTGCACTTGTGATAGTGTTGAAAAACCACTTTTCGCACTTGTGTTAGTGTTGAAAACCACTTTCACACTTGTGTTAGGTGTGAAAAACCACTTTTCGCACTTGTGTTGGTGCAGGAAACCACTTTTGCAACTTGTAGTAGTGTGGAGAAACACTTTCCGCACTTGTGTTAGTGTCGAAAAAACCACTTTTCGCACTTGTGTTGGTGCAGGAAACCACTTTTGCACTTGTATTAGTGTGGAAAAAAACACTTTTTGCACTTGTGATAGTGTTGAAAAACCACTTTTCCGCACTTTATGTTAGTGTTGAAAAACCACTTTTCGCACTTGTGTTAGTGTGAAAAACCACTTTTCGCACTTGTGTTGGTGCAGGAAACCACTTTTGCACTTGTATTAGTGTGGAAAAAACACTTTTTGCACTTGTGATAGTGTGAAAAACCACTTTTCGCACTTGTGTTAGTGTTGAAAAACCACTTTTCGGCACTTGTGTTGGTGCAGGAAGCCACTTTTGCACTTGTATTAGTGTGGTAAAAACACTTTTTGCACTTGTGATAGTGTTGAAAAACCACTTTTCGCACTTGTGTTAGTGTTGAAAAACCACTTTTCGACTTGTGATTGGTGCAGGAAACCACTTTTGCACTTGTATTAGTGTGGTAAAAACACTTTTTGCACTTGTGATAGTGTTGAAAAACCACTTTTTGCACTTGTGTTAGTGTTGAAAAACCACTTTTCGCACTTATGTTGGTGCAGGAAACCACTTTTGCACTTGTATTAGTGTGGAAAAACCACTTTTCGCACTTGTGTTAGTGTTGAGAAACCACTTTTCGCACTTGTGTTAGTGTTGAAAAACCACTTTTCGCACTTGTGTTGGTTCAGGAAACCACTTTTGCACTTGTATTAGTGTGAAAAACCCCACTTTTCGCACTTGTGTTAGTGTTGAAAAACCACTTTTCGCACTTGTGTTAGTGTTGAAAAACCACTTTTCGCACTTGTGTTAGTGTGAAAACCCCTTTTCGCACTTGTGTTGGTGCAGGAAACCACTTTTGCACTTGTGATAGTGTTGAAAAACCACTTTTCGCACTTGTGTTAGTGTTGAAAAACCACTTTTCGCACTTGTGTTGGTGCAGGAAACCACTTTTGCACTTGTATTAGTGTGGTAAAAACACTTTTTGCACTTGTGATAGTGTTGAAAAACCACTTTTCGCACTTGTGTTGGTGCAGGAAACCACTTTTGCACTTGTATTAGTGTGGAAAAAACACTTTTTGCACTTGTGATAGTGTTGAAAAACCACTTTTCGCACTTGTGTTAGTGTTGAAAAACCACTTTTCGCACTTGTGTTGGTGTTGAAAAACCACTTTTCGCACTTGTGTTAGTGTTGGAAAAACCACTTTTCGCACTTGTGTTGGTGCAGGAAACAACTTTTCGCACTTGTGTTAGTGTTGAAAACCACTTTTCGCAATTGTGTTAGTGTTGAAAAAACCACTTTTCGCACTTGTGTTAGTGTTGAAGAACCACTTTTCGCACTTGTGTTGGTGCAGGAAGCCACTTTTGCACTTGTATTAGTGTGGAAAAAACACTTTTTGCACTTGTGATAGTGTTGAAAAACCACTTTTCGCACTTGAGTTAGTGTTGAAAAACCACTTTTCGCACTTGTGTTAGTGTTGAAAAACCACTTTTCGCAATTGTGTTGGTGCAGGAAACCACTTTTTCACTTGTATTATTGTGGAAAAAAACACTTTTTGCACTTGTGATAGTGTTGAAAAACCACTTTTCGCACTTTTGTTAGTGTTGAAAAACCACTTTTTGCACTTGTGTTAGTGTTGAAAAACCACTTTTCGCACTTGTGTTGGTGCAGGGAAACCACTTTTGCACTTGTATTAGTGTGGTAAAAACACTTTTTGCACTTGTGATAGTGTTGAAAAACCACTTTTCGCACTTGTGTTAGTGTTGAAAAACCACTTTTCGCACTTGTAGTTGGTGCAGGAAACCACTTTTGCACTTGTATTAGTGTGGAAAAACCACTTTTCGCACTTGTGTTAGTGTTGAAAAACCACTTTTTGCACTTGTGTTAGTGCTGAAAAACCACTTTTCGCACTCGTGTTGGTGCAGGGAAACCACTTTTGCACTTGTATTAGTGTGGAAAAACCACTTTTCGCACTTGTGTTAGTGTTGAAAAACCACTTTTCGCACTTTTGTCGTGTTGAAAAACCACTTTTCGCACTTGTGTTGGTGCAGGAAAACCACTTTTGCACTTGTATTAGTGTGGAAAAACCACTTTTCGCACTTGTGTTAGTGTTGAAAACCACTTTTCGCACTTGTGTTGGTGCAGGAAACCACTTTTGCACTTTGTATTAGTGTGGAAAAAAACACTTTTTGCACTTGTGATAGTGTTGAAAAACCACTTTTCGCACTTGTGTTAGTGTTGAAAAACCACTTTTCGCACTTGTGTTGGTGCAGGAAACCACTTTTGCACATGTATTAGTGTGAAAAAACACTTTTCGCACTTGTGTTAGTGTTGAAAAACCACTTTTCGCACTTGTGTTAGTGTTTAAAAAACACTTTTCGCACTTGTGTTAGGTGTTGAAAAACCACTTTTCGCACTTGTGTTAGTCTTGGAAAACCACTTTTCGCACTGTTGGGCAGGAAACCACTTTTGCACTTGTATTAGTGTGGAAAAAAACACTTTTCGCACTTGTGTTAGTGTTGAAAAAACCACTTTTCGCACTTGTGTTAGTGTTGAAAAACCACTTTTCGCACTTGTGTTGGTGCAGGAAACCACTTTTGCACTTGTATTAGTGTGGAAAAAACACTTTTCGCACTTGTGTTAGTGTTGAAAAACCACATTTCGCACTTGTGTTGGTGCAGGAAAACCACTTTTGCACTTGTATTAGTGTGGAAAAACACTTTTTGCACTTGTGATAGTGTTGAAAAACCACTTTTCGCACTTGTGTTAAGTTGTTGAAAAACCACTTTTCGCACTTGTGTTAGTGTTGAAAAACCACTTTTCGCACTTGTGTTGGTGCAGGAAACCACTTTTGCACTTGTATTAGTGTGGTAAAAACACTTTTTGCACTTGTGATAGTGTTGAAAAACCACTTTTCGCACTTGTGGTTAGTGTTGAAAAACCACTTTTCGCACTTGTGTTGGTGCAGGACACCACTTTTGCACTTGTATTAGTGTGGTAAAAACACTTTTTGCACTTGTGATAGTGTTGAAAAACCACTTTTCGCACTTGTGTTAGTGTTGAAAAACCACTTTTCGCACTTGTGTTGGTGCAGGAAACCACTTTTGCACTTGTATTAGTGTGGAAAAACCACTTTTTGCACTTGTGTTAGTGTTGAAAAACCACTTTTCGCACTTGTGTTAGTGTTGAAAAACCACTTTTCGCACTTGTGTTGGTGCAGGAAACCACTTTTGCACTTGTATTAGTGTGGAAAAACCACTTTTCGCACTTGTTTAGTGTTGAAAAACCACTTTTCGCACTTGTGTTAGTGTTGAAAAACCACTTTTCACACTTGTGTTAGTGTTGAAAAACCACTTTTCGCACTTGTGTTGGTGCAGGAAACCACTTTTGCACTTGTATTAGTGTGGAAAAAACACTTTTCGCACTTGTGTTAGTGTTGAAAAACACTTTTCGCACTTGTGTTAGTGTTGAAAAACCACTTTTCGCACTTGTGTTGGTGCAGGAAACCACTTTTGCACTTGTATTGGTGTGGAAAAAACACTTTTTGCACTTGTGATAGTGTTGAAAAACCATTTTTCGCACTTGTGTAGTGTTGAAAAACCACTTTTCGCACTTGTGTTGGTGCAGGAAACCACTTTTGCACTTGTATTAGTGTGGGAAAAACACTTTTTGCACTTGTGATAGTGTTGAAAAACCACTTTTCGCACTTGTGTTAGTGTTGAAAAACCACTTTTCGCACTTGTGTTGGTGCAGGAAACCACTTTTGCACTTGTATTAGTGTGGTAAAAAACACTTTTTGCACTTGTGATAGTGTTGAAAAACAACTTTTCGCACTTGTGTTAGTGTTGAAAAACCACTTTTCGCACTTGTGTTAGTGTTGAAAAACCACTTTTCGCACTTGTGTTGGTGCAGGAAAACCACTTTTGCACTTGTAGTAGTGTGGAAAAAACACTTTTTGCACTTGTGATAGTGTGGAAAAAACCACTTTTCACACTTGTGTTAGTGTTGAAAAACCACTTTTCGCACTTGTGTTGGTGCAGGAAACCACTTTTTGCACTTGTATTAGTGTGGAAAAAAACACTTTTTGCACTTGCGATAGTGTTGAAAAACCACTTTTCGCACTTGTGTTAGTGTTGAAAAACCACTTTCGCACTTGTGTTGGTGCAGGAAACCACTTTTGCACTTGTATTAGTGTGGAAAAAACACTTTTTGCAACTTGTGATAGTGTTGAAAAACCACTTTTCGCACTTGTGTTAGTGTTTGAAAAACCACTTTTCGCACTTGTGTTAGTGTTGAAAACCACTTTCGCACTTGTGTGGTGCAGAAACCACTTTTGCACTTGTATTAGTGTGGAAAAAACAATTTTTGCACTTGTGTTAGTGTGGAAAAAACACTTTTCGCACTTGTGTTAGTGTTGAAAAACCACTTTTCGCACTTGTGTTGGTGCAGGGAAACCACTTTTGCACTTGTATTAGTGTGGAAAAAACACTTTTTGCACTTGTGATAGTGTTGAAAAACCACTTTTGCACTTGTGTTAGTGTTGAAAAACCACTTTTCGCACTTGTGTTGGTGCAGGAAACCACTTTTGCACTTGTATTAGTGTGGAAAAACCACTTTTCGCACTTGTGTTAGTGTTGAAAAACCACTTTTCGCACTTGTGTTAGTGTTTTAAAAACCACTTTTCGCACTATGTGTTGGTGCAGGAAACCACTTTTGCACTTGTATTAGTGTGGAAAAAACACTTTTTGCACTTGTGATAGTGTTGAAAAACCACTTTTCGCACTTGTGTAGTGTTGAAAACCACTTTTCACACTTGTGTTGGTGCAGGAAACCACTTTTGCACTTGTATTAGTGTGGAAAAAACACTTTTTTGCACTTGTGATAGTGTTGAAAACCACTTTTTCGCACTTGTGTTAGTGTTGAAAAACCACTTTTCGCACTTGTGTTAGTCTTGAAAAACCACTTTTCGCACTTGTGTTGGTGCAGGAAACCACTTTTGCACTTGTATTAGTGTGGAAAAACCACTTTTCGCACTTGTGTTAGTGTTGAAAAACCACTTTTTGCAGTTGTGTTAGTGCTGAAAAAACCACTTTTTCGCACTCGTGTTGGTGCAGGAAACCACTTTTGCACTTGTAATTAGTGTGGAAAAACCACTTTTCGCACTTGTGTTAGTGTTGAAAACCACTTTTCGCACTTTTGTTATTGTTGAAAAACCACTTTTCGCACTTGTGTTGGTGCAGGAAACCACTTTTGCACTTGTATTAGTGTGGAAAAACCACTTTTCGCACTTGTGTTAGTGTTGAAAAACCACTTTTCGCACTTGTGTTGGTGCAGGAAACCACTTTGTGCACTTGTATTAGTGTGGAAAAAAAAACACTTTTTGCACTTGTGATAGTGTTGAAAAACCACTTTTCGCACTTGTGTTAGTGTTGAAAAACCACTTTTCGCACTTGTGTTGGTGCAGGAAACCACTTTTGCACATGTATTAGTGTGAAAAAACACTTTTCGCACTTGTGTTAGTGTTGAAAAACCACTTTTCGCACTTGTGTTAGTGTTTAAAAAACACTTTTCGCACTTGTGTTAGTGTTGAAAAACCACTTTTCGCACTTGTGTTAGTGTTGAAAAACCACTTTTCGCACTTGTGTTGGCGCAGGAAACCACTTTTGCACTTGTATTAGTGTGGAAAAAACACTTTTCGCACTTTTGATAGTGTTGAAAAACCACTTTTTGCACTTGTGTTAGTGTTGAAAAACCACTTTTCGCACTTGTGTTGGTGCAGGAAACCACTTTTGCACTTGTATTAGTGTGGAAAAAACACTTTTCGCACTTGTGTTAGTGTTGAAAAACCACATTTCGCACTTGTGTTGGTGCAGGAAACCACTTTTACACTTGTATTAGTGTGGAAAAAACACTTTTTGCACTTGTGATAGTGTTGAAAAACCACTTTTCGCACTTGTGTTAGTGTTGAAAAACCACTTTTCGCACTTGTGTTAGTGTTGAAAAACCACTTTTCGCACTTGTGTTGGTGCAGGACTCCACTTTTGCACTTGTATTAGTGTGGTAAAAACACTTTTTGCACTTGTGATAGTGTTGAAAAACCACTTTTCGCACTTGTGTTAGTGTTGAAAAACCACTTTTCGCACTTGTGTTGGTGCAGGAAACCACTTTTGCACTTGTATTAGTGTGGAAAAACCACTTTTCGCACTTTTGTTAGTGTTGAAAAACCACTTTTCGCACTTGTGTTAGTGTTGAAAAACCACTTTTCGCACTTGTGTTGGTGCAGGAAACCACTTTTGCACTTGTATTAGTGTGGAAAAACCACTTTTCGCACTTGTGTTAGTGTTGAAAAACCACTTTTCGCACTTGTGTTAGTGTTGAAAAACCACTTTTCACACTTGTGTTAGTGTTGAAAAACCACTTTTCGCACTTGTGTTGGTGCAGGAAACCACTTTTGCACTTGTATTAGTGTGGAAAAAACACTTTTCGCACTTGTGTTAGTGTTGAAAAACCACTTTTCGCACTTGTGTTAGTGTTGAAAAACCACTTTTCGCACTTGTGTTGGTGCAGGAAACCACTTTTGCACTTGTATTAGTGTGGTAAAAACACTTTTTGCACTTGTGATAGTGTTGAAAAACCACTTTTCGCACTTGTGTTAGTGTTGAAAAACCACTTTTCGCACTTGTGTTAGTGTTGAAAAACCACTTTTCGCACTTGTGTTGGTGCAGGACACCACTTTTGCACTTGTATTAGTGTGGTAAAAACACTTTTTGCACTTGTGATAGTGTTGAAAAACCACTTTTCGCACTTGTGTTAGTGTTGAAAAACCACTTTTCGCACTTGTGTTGGTGCAGGAAACCACTTTTGCACTTGTATTAGTGTGGTAAAAACACTTTTTGCACTTGTGATAGTGTTGAAAAACAACTTTTCGCACTTGTGTTAGTGTTTAAAAAACACTTTTCGCACTTGTGTTAGTGTTGAAAAACCACTTTTCGCACTTGTGTTAGTGTTGAAAAACCACTTTTCGCACTTGTGTTGGTGCAGGAAACCACTTTTGCACTTGTATTAGTGTGGAAAAAACACTTTTCGCACTTTTGATAGTGTTGAAAAACCACTTTTCGCACTTGTGTTAGTGTTGAAAAACCACTTTTCGCACTTGTGTTGGTGCAGGAAACCACTTTTGCACTTGTATTAGTGTGGAAAAAACACTTTTCGCACTTGTGTTAGTGTTGAAAAACCACATTTCGCACTTGTGTTGGTGCAGGAAACCACTTTTGCACTTGTATTAGTGTGGAAAAACACTTTTTGCACTTGTGATAGTGTTGAAAAACCACTTTTCGCACTTGTGTTAGTGTTGAAAAACCACTTTTCGCACTTGTGTTAGTGTTGAAAAACCACTTTTCGCACTTGTGTTGGTGCAGGAAACCACTTTTGCACTTGTATTAGTGTGGTAAAAACACTTTTTGCACTTGTGATAGTGTTGAAAAACCACTTTTCGCACTTGTGTTAGTGTTGAAAACCACTTTTCGCACTTGTGTTGGTGCAGGACACCACTTTTGCACTTGTATTAGTGTGGTAAAAACACTTTTTGCACTTGTGATAGTGTTGAAAAACCACTTTTCGCACTTGTGTTAGTGTTGAAAAACCACTTTTCGCACTTGTGTTGGTGCAGGAAACCACTTTTGCACTTGTATTAGTGTGGAAAAACCACTTTTTGCACTTGTGTTAGTGTTGAAAAACCACTTTTCGCACTTGTGTTAGTGTTGAAAAACCACTTTTCGCACTTGTGTTGGTGCAGGAAACCACTTTTGCACTTGTATTAGTGTGGAAAAACCACTTTTCGCACTTGTGTTAGTGTTGAAAAACCACTTTTCGCACTTGTGTTAGTGTTGAAAAACCACTTTTCACACTTGTGTTAGTGTTGAAAAACCACTTTTCGCACTTGTGTTGGTGCAGGAAACCACTTTTGCACTTGTATTAGTGTGGAAAAAACACTTTTCGCACTTGTGTTAGTGTTGAAAAACCACTTTTCGCACTTGTGTTAGTGTTGAAAAACCACTTTTCGCACTTGTGTTGGTGCAGGAAACCACTTTTGCACTTGTATTGGTGTGGAAAAAACACTTTTTGCACTTGTGATAGTGTTGAAAAACCATTTTTCGCACTTGTGTTAGTGTTGAAAAACCACTTTTCGCACTTGTGTTGGTGCAGGAAACCACTTTTGCACTTGTATTAGTGTGGGAAAAAACACTTTTTGCACTTGTGATAGTGTTGAAAAACCACTTTTCGCACTTGTGTTAGTGTTGAAAAACCACTTTTCGCACTTGTGTTGGTGCAGGAAACCACTTTTGCACTTGTATTAGTGTGGTAAAAACACTTTTTGCACTTGTGATAGTGTTGAAAAACAACTTTTCGCACTTGTGTTAGTGTTGAAAAACCACTTTTCGCACTTGTGTTAGTGTTGAAAAACCACTTTTCGCACTTGTGTTGGTGCAGGAAACCACTTTTGCACTTGTAGTAGTGTGGAAAAAACACTTTTTGCACTTGTGATAGTGTTGAAAAACCACTTTTCACACTTGTGTTAGTGTTGAAAAACCACTTTTCGCACTTGTGTTGGTGCAGGAAACCACTTTTGCACTTGTATTAGTGTGGAAAAAACACTTTTTGCACTTGCGATAGTGTTGAAAAACCACTTTTCGCACTTGTGTTAGTGTTGAAAAACCACTTTCGCACTTGTGTTGGTGCAGGAAACCACTTTTGCACTTGTATTAGTGTGGAAAAAACACTTTTTGCACTTGTGATAGTGTTGAAAAACCACTTTTCGCACTTGTGTTAGTGTTGAAAAACCACTTTTCGCACTTGTGTTAGTGTTGAAAAACCACTTTTCGCACTTGTGTTGGTGCAGGAAACCACTTTTGCACTTGTATTAGTGTGGAAAAAACAATTTTTGCACTTGTGTTAGTGTGGAAAAAACACTTTTCGCACTTGTGTTAGTGTTGAAAAACCACTTTTCGCACTTGTGTTGGTGCAGGAAACCACTTTTGCACTTGTATTAGTGTGGAAAAAACACTTTTTGCACTTGTGATAGTGTTGAAAAACCACTTTTTGCACTTGTGTTAGTGTTGAAAAACCACTTTTCGCACTTGTGTTGGTGCAGGAAACCACTTTTGCACTTGTATTAGTGTGGAAAAACCACTTTTCGCACTTGTGTTAGTGTTGAAAAACCACTTTTCGCACTTGTGTTAGTGTTTAAAAACCACTTTTCGCACTTGTGTTGGTGCAGGAAACCACTTTTGCACTTGTATTAGTGTGGAAAAAACACTTTTTGCACTTGTGATAGTGTTGAAAAACCACTTTTCGCACTTGTGTTAGTGTTGAAAAACCACTTTTCACACTTGTGTTGGTGCAGGAAACCACTTTTGCACTTGTATTAGTGTGGAAAAAACACTTTTTGCACTTGTGATAGTGTTGAAAAACCACTTTTCGCACTTGTGTTAGTGTTGAAAAACCACTTTTCGCACTTGTGTTAGTCTTGAAAAACCACTTTTCGCACTTGTGTTGGTGCAGGAAACCACTTTTGCACTTGTATTAGTGTGGAAAAACCACTTTTCGCACTTGTGTTAGTGTTGAAAAACCACTTTTTGCACTTGTGTTAGTGCTGAAAAACCACTTTTCGCACTCGTGTTGGTGCAGGAAACCACTTTTGCACTTGTATTAGTGTGGAAAAACCACTTTTCGCACTTGTGTTAGTGTTGAAAAACCACTTTTCGCACTTTTGTTATTGTTGAAAAACCACTTTTCGCACTTGTGTTGGTGCAGGAAACCACTTTTGCACTTGTATTAGTGTGGAAAAACCACTTTTCGCACTTGTGTTAGTGTTGAAAAACCACTTTTCGCACTTGTGTTGGTGCAGGAAACCACTTTTGCACTTGTATTAGTGTGGAAAAAACACTTTTTGCACTTGTGATAGTGTTGAAAAACCACTTTTCGCACTTGTGTTAGTGTTGAAAAACCACTTTTCGCACTTGTGTTGGTGCAGGAAACCACTTTTGCACATGTATTAGTGTGGAAAAAACACTTTTCGCACTTGTGTTAGTGTTGAAAAACCACTTTTCGCACTTGTGTTAGTGTTTAAAAAACACTTTTCGCACTTGTGTTAGTGTTGAAAAACCACTTTTCGCACTTGTGTTAGTGTTGAAAAACCACTTTTCGCACTTGTGTTGGCGCAGGAAACCACTTTTGCACTTGTATTAGTGTGGAAAAAACACTTTTCGCACTTTTGATAGTGTTGAAAAACCACTTTTTGCACTTGTGTTAGTGTTGAAAAACCACTTTTCGCACTTGTGTTGGTGCAGGAAACCACTTTTGCACTTGTATTAGTGTGGAAAAAACACTTTTCGCACTTGTGTTAGTGTTGAAAAACCACATTTCGCACTTGTGTTGGTGCAGGAAACCACTTTTACACTTGTATTAGTGTGGAAAAAACACTTTTTGCACTTGTGATAGTGTTGAAAAACCACTTTTCGCACTTGTGTTAGTGTTGAAAAACCACTTTTCGCACTTGTGTTAGTGTTGAAAAACCACTTTTCGCACTTGTGTTGGTGCAGGACACCACTTTTGCACTTGTATTAGTGTGGTAAAAACACTTTTTGCACTTGTGATAGTGTTGAAAAACCACTTTTCGCACTTGTGTTAGTGTTGAAAAACCACTTTTCGCACTTGTGTTGGTGCAGGAAACCACTTTTGCACTTGTATTAGTGTGGAAAAACCACTTTTCGCACTTTTGTTAGTGTTGAAAAACCACTTTTCGCACTTGTGTTAGTGTTGAAAAACCACTTTTCGCACTTGTGTTGGTGCAGGAAACCACTTTTGCACTTGTATTAGTGTGGAAAAACCACTTTTCGCACTTGTGTTAGTGTTGAAAAACCACTTTTCGCACTTGTGTTAGTGTTGAAAAACCACTTTTCACACTTGTGTTAGTGTTGAAAAACCACTTTTCGCACTTGTGTTGGTGCAGGAAACCACTTTTGCACTTGTATTAGTGTGGAAAAAACACTTTTCGCACTTGTGTTAGTGTTGAAAAACCACTTTTCGCACTTGTGTTAGTGTTGAAAAACCACTTTTCGCACTTGTGTTGGTGCAGGAAACCACTTTTGCACTTGTATTGGTGTGGAAAAAACACTTTTTGCACTTGTGATAGTGTTGAAAAACCATTTTTCGCACTTGTGTTAGTGTTGAAAAACCACTTTTCGCACTTGTGTTGGTGCAGGAAACCACTTTTGCACTTGTATTAGTGTGGGAAAAAACACTTTTTGCACTTGTGATAGTTTTGAAAAACCACTTTTCGCACTTGTGTTAGTGTTGAAAAACCACTTTTCGCACTTGTGTTGGTGCAGGAAACCACTTTTGCACTTGTATTAGTGTGGTAAAAACACTTTTTGCACTTGTGATAGTGTTGAAAAACAACTTTTCGCACTTGTGTTAGTGTTGAAAAACCACTTTTCGCACTTGTGTTAGTGTTGAAAAACCACTTTTCGCACTTGTGTTGGTGGAGGAAACCACTTTTGCACTTGTAGTAGTGTGGAAAAAACACTTTTTGCACTTGTGTTAGTGTTGAAAAACCACATTTCGCACTTGTGTTGGTGCAGGAAACCACTTTTGCACTTGTATTAGTGTGGAAAAAACACTTTTTGCACTTGTGATAGTGTTGAAAAACCACTTTTCGCACTTGTGTTAGTGTTGAAAAACCACTTTTCGCACTTGTGTTAGTGTTGAAAAACCACTTTTCGCACTTGTGTTGGTGCAGGACACCACTTTTGCACTTGTATTAGTGTGGTAAAAACACTTTTTGCACTTGTGATAGTGTTGAAAAACCACTTTTCGCACTTGTGTTAGTGTTGAAAAACCACTTTTCGCACTTGTGTTGGTGCAGGAAACCACTTTTGCACTTGTATTAGTGTGGAAAAACCACTTTTCGCACTTTTGTTAGTGTTGAAAAACCACTTTTCGCACTTGTGTTAGTGTTGAAAAACCACTTTTCGCACTTGTGTTGGTGCAGGAAACCACTTTTGCACTTGTATTAGTGTGGAAAAACCACTTTTCGCACTTGTGTTAGTGTTGAAAAACCACTTTTCGCACTTGTGTTAGTGTTGAAAAACCACTTTTCACACTTGTGTTAGTGTTGAAAAACCACTTTTCGCACTTGTGTTGGTGCAGGAAACCACTTTTGCACTTGTATTAGTGTGGAAAAAACACTTTTCGCACTTGTGTTAGTGTTGAAAAACCACTTTTCGCACTTGTGTTAGTGTTGAAAAACCACTTTTCGCACTTGTGTTGGTGCAGGAAACCACTTTTGCACTTGTATTGGTGTGGAAAAAACACTTTTTGCACTTGTGATAGTGTTGAAAAACCATTTTTCGCACTTGTGTTAGTGTTGAAAAACCACTTTTCGCACTTGTGTTGGTGCAGGAAACCACTTTTGCACTTGTATTAGTGTGGGAAAAAACACTTTTTGCACTTGTGATAGTTTTGAAAAACCACTTTTCGCACTTGTGTTAGTGTTGAAAAACCACTTTTCGCACTTGTGTTGGTGCAGGAAACCACTTTTGCACTTGTATTAGTGTGGTAAAAACACTTTTTGCACTTGTGATAGTGTTGAAAAACAACTTTTCGCACTTGTGTTAGTGTTGAAAAACCACTTTTCGCACTTGTGTTAGTGTTGAAAAACCACTTTTCGCACTTGTGTTGGTGGAGGAAACCACTTTTGCACTTGTAGTAGTGTGGAAAAAACACTTTTTGCACTTGTGATAGTGTTGAAAAACCACTTTTCGCACTTGTGTTAGTGTTGAAAAACCACTTTTCGCACTTGTGTTGGTGCAGGAAACCACTTTTGCACTTGTATTAGTGTGGAAAAAACACTTTTTGCACTTATGATAGTGTTGAAAAACCACTTTTCGCACTTGTGTTAGTGTTGAAAAACCACTTTTCGCACTTGTGTTGGTGCAGGAAACCACTTTTGCACTTGTATTAGTGTGGTAAAAACACTTTTTGCACTTGTGATAGTGTTGAAAAACCACTTTTTGCACTTGTGTTAGTGTTGAAAAACCACTTTTCGCACTTGTGTTGGTGCAGGAAACCACTTTTGCACTTGTATTAGTGTGGAAAAACCACTTTTCGCACTTGTGTTAGTGTTGAAAAACCACTTTTCGCACTTGTGTTAGTGTTGAAAAACCACTTTTCGCACTTGTGTTGGTGCAGGAAACCACTTTTGCACTTGTATTAGTGTGGAAAAAACACTTTTTGCACTTGCGATAGTGTTGAAAAACCACTTTTCGCACTTGTGTTAGTGTTGAAAAACCACTTTCGCACTTGTGTTGGTGCAGGAAACCACTTTTGCACTTGTATTAGTGTGGAAAAAACACTTTTTGCACTTATGATAGTGTTGAAAAACCACTTTTCGCACTTGTGTTAGTGTTGAAAAACCACTTTTCGCACTTGTGTTAGTGTTGAAAAACCACTTTTCGCACTTGTGTTGGTGCAGGAAACCACTTTTGCACTTGTATTAGTGTGGAAAAAACAATTTTTGCACTTGTGTTAGTGTGGAAAAAACACTTTTCGCACTTGTGTTAGTGTTGAAAAACCACTTTTCGCACTGGTGTTGGTGCAGGAAACCACTTTTGCACTTGTATTAGTGTGGAAAAAACACTTTTTGCACTTGTGATAGTGTTGAAAAACCACTTTTTGCACTTGTGTTAGTGTTGAAAAACCACTTTTCGCACTTGTGTTGGTGCAGGAAACCACTTTTGCACTTGTATTAGTGTGGAAAAACCACTTTTCGCACTTGTGTTAGTGTTGAAAAACCACTTTTCGCACTTGTGTTAGTGTTTAAAAACCACTTTTCGCACTTGTGTTGGTGCAGGAAACCACTTTTGCACTTGTATTAGTGTGGAAAAAACACTTTTTGCACTTGTGATAGTGTTGAAAAACCACTTTTCGCACTTGTGTTAGTGTTGAAAAACCACTTTTCACACTTGTGTTGGTGCAGGAAACCACTTTTGCACTTGTATTAGTGTGGAAAAAACACTTTTTGCACTTGTGATAGTGTTGAAAAACCACTTTTCGCACTTGTGTTAGTGTTGAAAAACCACTTTTCGCACTTGTGTTGGTGCAGGAAACCACTTTTGCACTTGTATTAGTGTGGGAAAACCACTTTTCGCACTTGTGTTAGTGTTGAAAAACCACTTTTCGCACTTGTGTTAGTGTTGAAAAACCACTTTTCGCACGTGTGTTGGTGCAGGAAACCACTTTTGCACTTGTATTAGTGTGGAAAAAACACTTTTTGCACTTGTGATAGTGTTGAAAAACCACTTTTCGCACTGGTGTTGGTGCAGGAAACCACTTTTGCACTTGTATTAGTGTGGAAAAAACACTTTTTGCACTTGTGATAGTGTTGAAAAACCACTTTTCGCACTTGTGTTGGTGCAGGAAACCACTTTTGCACTTGTATTAGTGTGGTAAAAACACTTTTTGCACTTGTGATAGTGTTGAAAAACCACTTTTCGCACTTGTGTTCGTGTTGAAAAACCACTTTTCGCACTTGTGTTGGTGCAGGAAACCACTTTTGCACTTGTATTAGTGTGGGAAAACCACTTTTCGCACTTGTGTTAGTGTTGAAAAACCACTTTTCGCACTTGTGTTAGTGTTGAAAAACCACTTTTCGCACGTGTGTTGGTGCAGGAAACCACTTTTGCACTTGTATTGGTGTGCAAAAACACTTTTCGCACTTGTGTTAGTGTTGAAAAACCACTTTTCGCACTTGTGTTGGTGCAGGAAACCACTTTTGCACTTGTATTAGTGTGGTAAAAACACTTTTTGCACTTGTGATAGTGTTGAAAAACCACTTTTTGCACTTGTGTTAGTGTTGAAAAACCACTTTTCGCACTTCTGTTAGTGTTGAAAAACCACTTTTCGCACTTGTGTTGGTGCAGGAAACCACTTTTGCACTTGTATTAGTGTGGAAAAAACACTTTTTGCACTTGTGATAGTGTTGAAAAACCACTTTTCGCACTTGTGTTAGTGTTGAAAAACCACTTTTCGCACTTGTGTTGGTGCAGGAAACCACTTTTGCACTTGTATTAGTGTGGAAAAAACACTTTTTGCACTTGTGATAGTGTTGAAAAACCACTTTTCGCACTTGTGTTAGTGTTGAAAAACCACTTTTCGCACTTGTGTTGGTGCAGGAAACCACTTTTGCACTTGTATTAGTGTGGTAAAAACACTTTTTGCACTTGTGATAGTGTTGAAAAACCACTTTTCGCACTTGTGTTCGTGTTGAAAAACCACTTTTCGCACTTGTGTTGGTGCAGGAAACCACTTTTGCACTTGTATTAGTGTGGGAAAACCACTTTTCGCACTTGTGTTAGTGTTGAAAAACCACTTTTCGCACTTGTGTTAGTGTTGAAAAACCACTTTTCGCACTTGTGATGATGCAGGAAACCACTTTTGCACTTGTATTAGTGTGCAAAAACACTTTTCGCACTTGTGTTAGTGTTGAAAAACCACTTTTCGCACTTGTGTTAGTGTTGAAAAACCACTTTTCGCACTTGTGTTGGTGCAGGAAACCACTTTTGCACTTGTATTAGTGTGGAAAAAACACTTTTTGCACTTGTGATAGTGTTGAAAAACCACTTTTCGCAGTTGTGTTAGTGTTGAAAAACCACTTTTCGCACTTGTGTTGGTGCAGGAAAACACTTTTGCACTTGTATTAGTGTGGTAAAAACACTTTTTGCACTTGTGATAGTGTTGAAAAACCACTTTTTGCACTTGTGTTAGTGTTGAAAAACCACTTTTCGCACTTGTGTTAGTGTTGAAAAACCACTTTTCGCACTTGTGTTGGTGCAGGAAACCACTTTTGCACTTGTATTAGTGTGGAAAAAACACTTTTTGCACTTGTGATAGTGTTGAAAAACCACTTTTCGCACTTGTGTTAGTGTTGAAAAACCACTTTTCGCACTTGTGTTAGTGTTGAAAAACCACTTTTCGCACTTGTGTTAGTGTAGAAAAACCACTTTTCGCACTTGTGTTGGTGCAGGAAGCCACTTTTGCACTTGTATTAGTGTGGAAAAACCACTTTTCGCACTTGCGTTAGTGTTGAAAAACCACTTTTCGCACTTGTGTTAGTGTTGAAAAACCACTTTTCGCACTTGTGTTGGTGCAGGAAGCCACTTTTGCACTTGTATTAGTGTGGAAAAAACACTTTTTGCACTTGTGATAGTGTTGAAAAACCACTTTTCGCACTTGTGTTAGTGTTGAAAAACCACTTTTCGCACTTGTGTTAGTGTTGAAAAACCACTTTTCGCACTTGTGTTAGTGTTGAAAAACCACTTTTCGCACTTGTGTTGGTGCAGGAAGCCACTTTTGCACTTGTATTAGTGTGGAAAAACACTTTTTGCACTTGTGATAGTGTTGAAAAACCACTTTTCGCACTTGTGTTAGTGTTGAAAAACCACTTTTCGCACTTGTGTTGGTGCAGGAAACCACTTTTGCACTTGTATTAGTGTGGAAAACCACTTTTCGCACTTGTGTTAGTGTTGAAAAACCACTTTTCGCACTTGTGTTGGTGCAGGAAACCACTTTTGCACTTGTATTGGTGTGGAAAAAACACTTTTTGCACTTGTGATAGTGTTGAAAAACCATTTTTCGCACTTGTGTTAGTGTTGAAAAACCACTTTTCGCACTTGTGTTGGTGCAGGAAACCACTTTTGCACTTGTATTAGTGTGGTAAAAACACTTTTTGCACTTGTGATAGTGTTGAAAAATCACTTTTCGCACTTGTGTTAGTGTTGAAAAACCACTTTTCGCACTTGTGTTGGTGCAGGAAACAACTTTTGCACTTGTATTAGTGTGGAAAAAACACTTTTTGCACTTGTGATAGTGTTGAAAAACCACTTTTCGCACTTGTGTTAGTGTTGAAAAACCACTTTTCGCACTTGTGTTAGTGTTGAAAAACCACTTTTCGCACTTGTGTTGGTGCAGGAAACCACTTTTGCACTTGTAGTAGTGTGGAAAAAACACTTTTTGCACTTGTGATAGTGTTGAAAAACCACTTTTCGCACTTCTGTTAGTGTTGAAAAACCACTTTTTGCACTTGTGTTAGTGTTGAAAAACCACTTTTCGCACTTGTGTTGGTGTTGAAAAACCACTTTTCGCACTTGTGTTGGTGCAGGAAACCACTTTTGCACTTGTATTAGTGTGGAAAAACCACTTTTCGCACTTGTGTTAGTGTTGAAAAACCACTTTTCGCACTTGTGTTAGTGTTGAAAAACCACTTTTCGCACTTGTGTTGGTGCAGGAAACCACTTTTGCACTTGTATTAGTGTGGAAAAAACACTTTTTGCACTTGTGATAGTGTTGAAAAACCACTTTTCGCACTTGTGTTAGTGTTGAAAAACCACTTTTCGCACTTGTGTTAGTGTTGAAAAACCACTTTTCGCACTTGTGTTGGTGCAGGAAACCACTTTTGCACTTGTATTAGTGTGGAAAAAACACTTTTTGCACTTGTGATAGTGTTGAAAAACCACTTTTCGCACTTGTGTTGGTGCAGGAAACCACTTTTGCACTTGTATTAGTGTGGTAAAAACACTTTTTGCACTTGTGATAGTGTTGAAAAACCACTTTTCGCACTTGTGTTCGTGTTGAAAAACCACTTTTCGCACTTGTGTTGGTGCAGGAAACCACTTTTGCACTTGTATTAGTGTGGGAAAACCACTTTTCGCACTTGTGTTAGTGTTGAAAAACCACTTTTCGCACTTGTGTTAGTGTTGAAAAACCACTTTTCGCACTTGTGTTGGTGCAGGAAACCACTTTTGCACTTGTATTGGTGTGCAAAAACACTTTTCGCACTTGTGTTAGTGTTGAAAAACCACTTTTCGCACTTGTGTTAGTGTTGAAAACCACTTTTCGCACTTGTGTTGGTGCAGGAAACCACTTTTGCACTTGTATTAGTGTGGTAAAAACACTTTTTGCACTTGTGATAGTGTTGAAAAACCACTTTTTGCACTTGTGTTAGTGTTGAAAAACCACTTTTCGCACTTGTGTTAGTGTTGAAAAACCACTTTTCGCACTTGTGTTGGTGCAGGAAACCACTTTTGCACTTGTATTAGTGTGGAAAAAACACTTTTTGCACTTGTGATAGTGTTGAAAAACCACTTTTCGCACTTGTGTTAGTGTTGAAAAACCACTTTTCGCACTTGTGTTGGTGCAGGAAACCACTTTTGCACTTGTATTAGTGTGGTAAAAACACTTTTTGCACTTGTGATAGTGTTGAAAAACCACTTTTCGCACTTGTGTTCGTGTTGAAAAACCACTTTTCGCACTTGTGTTGGTGCAGGAAACCACTTTTGCACTTGTATTAGTGTGGGAAAACCACTTTTCGCACTTGTGTTAGTGTTGAAAAACCACTTTTCGCACTTGTGTTAGTGTTGAAAAACCACTTTTCGCACTTGTGATGGTGCAGGAAACCACTTTTGCACTTGTATTAGTGTGCAAAAACACTTTTCGCACTTGTGTTAGTGTTGAAAAACCACTTTTCGCACTTGTGTTAGTGTTGAAAAACCACTTTTCGCACTTGTGTTGGTGCAGGAAACCACTTTTGCACTTGTATTAGTGTGGAAAAAACACTTTTTGCACTTGTGATAGTGTTGAAAAACCACTTTTCGCAGTTGTGTTAGTGTTGAAAAACCACTTTTCGCACTTGTGTTGGTGCAGGAAACCACTTTTGCACTTGTATTAGTGTGGTAAAAACACTTTTTGCACTTGTGATAGTGTTGAAAAACCACTTTTTGCACTTGTGTTAGTGTTGAAAAACCACTTTTCGCACTTGTGTTAGTGTTGAAAAACCACTTTTCGCACTTGTGTTGGTGCGGTAAACCACTTTTGCACTTGTATTAGTGTGGAAAAAACACTTTTTGCACTTGTGATAGTGTTGAAAAACCACTTTTCACACTTGTGTTAGTGTTGAAAAACCACTTTTCGCACTTGTGTTAGTGTTGAAAAACCACTTTTCGCACTTGTGTTAGTGTAGAAAAACCACTTTTCGCACTTGTGTTGGTGCAGGAAGCCACTTTTGCACTTGTATTAGTGTGGAAAAACCACTTTTCGCACTTGCGTTAGTGTTGAAAAACCACTTTTCGCACTTGTGTTGGTGCAGGAAGCCACTTTTGCACTTGTATTAGTGTGGAAAAAACACTTTTTGCACTTGTGATAGTGTTGAAAAACCACTTTTCGCACTTGTGTTAGTGTTGAAAAACCACTTTTCGCACTTGTGTTAGTGTTGAAAAACCACTTTTCGCACTTGTGTTAGTGTTGAAAAACCACTTTTCGCACTTGTGTTGGTGCAGGAAGCCACTTTTGCACTTGTATTAGTGTGGAAAAACACTTTTTGCACTTGTGATAGTGTTGAAAAACCACTTTTCGCACTTGTGTTAGTGTTGAAAAACCACTTTTCGCACTTGTGTTGGTGCAGGAAACCACTTTTGCACTTGTATTAGTGTGGAAAACCACTTTTCGCACTTGTGTTAGTGTTGAAAAACCACTTTTCGCACTTGTGTTGGTGCAGGAAACCACTTTTGCACTTGTATTGGTGTGGAAAAAACACTTTTTGCACTTGTGATAGTGTTGAAAAACCATTTTTCGCACTTGTGTTAGTGTTGAAAAACCACTTTTCGCACTTGTGTTGGTGCAGGAAACCACTTTTGCACTTGTATTAGTGTGGTAAAAACACTTTTTGCACTTGTGATAGTGTTGAAAAATCACTTTTCGCACTTGTGTTAGTGTTGAAAAACCACTTTTCGCACTTGTGTTGGTGCAGGAAACCACTTTTGCACTTGTATTGGTGTGCAAAAAACACTTTTCGCACTTGTGTTAGTGTTGAAAAACCACTTTTCGCACTTGTGTTAGTGTTGAAAAACCACTTTTCGCACTTGTGTTGGTGCAGGAAACCACTTTTGCACTTGTATTAGTGTGGAAAAAACACTTTTTGCACTTGTGATAGTGTTGAAAAACCACTTTTCGCACTTGTGTTAGTGTTGAAAAACCACTTTTCGCACTTGTGTTGGTGCAGGAAACCACTTTTGCACTTGTATTAGTGTGGTAAAAACACTTTTTGCACTTGTGATAGTGTTGAAAAACCACTTTTTGCACTTGTGTTAGTGTTGAAAAACCACTTTTCGCACTTGTGTTAGTGTTGAAAAACCACTTTTCGCACTTGTGTTGGTGCAGGAAACCACTTTTGCACTTGTATTAGTGTGGAAAAAACACTTTTTGCACTTGTGATAGTGTTGAAAAACCACTTTTCGCACTTGTGTTAGTGTTGAAAAACCACTTTCGCACTTGTGTTGGTGCAGGAAACCACTTTTGCACTTGTATTAGTGTGGAAAAAACACTTTTTGCACTTGTGATAGTGTTGAAAAACCACTTTTTGCACTTGTGTTAGTGTTGAAAAACCACTTTTCGCACTTGTGTTAGTGTTGAAAAACCACTTTTCGCACTTGTGTTGGTGCAGGAAACCACTTTTGCACTTGTATTAGTGTGGAAAAAACAATTTTCGCACTTGTGTTAGTGTGGAAAAAACACTTTTCGCACTTGTGTTAGTGTTGAAAAACCACTTTTCGCACTTGTGTTGGTGCAGGAAACCACATTTGCACTTGTATTAGTGTGGAAAAAACACTTTTTGCACTTGTGATAGTGTTGAAAAACCACTTTTTGCACTTGTGTTAGTGTTGAAAAACCACTTTTCGCACTTGTGTTGGTGCAGGAAACCACTTTTGCACTTGTATTAGTGTGGAAAAAACACTTTTTGCACTTGTGATAGTGTTGAAAAACCACTTTTCGCACTTGTGTTAGTGTTGAAAAACCACTTTTCACACTTGTGTTGGTGCAGGAAACCACTTTTGCACTTGTATTAGTGTGGAAAAAACACTTTTTGCACTTGTGATAGTGTTGAAAAACCACTTTTCGCACTTGTGTTAGTGTTGAAAAACCACTTTTCGCACTTGTGTTAGTGTTGAAAAACCACTTTTCGCACTTGTGTTGGTGCAGGAAACCACTTTTGCACTTGTATTAGTGTGGAAAAAACACTTTTTGCACTTGTGATAGTGTTGAAAAACCACTTTTCGCACTTGTGTTAGTGTTGAAAAACCACTTTTCACACTTGTGTTGGTGCAGGAAACCACTTTTGCACTTGTATTAGTGTGGAAAAACCACTTTTCGCACTTGTGTTAGTGTTGAAAAACCACTTTTCGCACTTGTGTTAGTGTTGAAAAACCACTTTTCGCACTTGTGTTGGTGCAGGAAACCACTTTTGCACTTGTATTAGTGTGGAAAAAACACTTTTTGCACTTGTGATAGTGTTGAAAAACCACTTTTCGCAATTGTGTTGGTGCAGGAAACCACTTTTGCACTTGTATTAGTGTGGTAAAAACACTTTTTGCACTTGTGATAGTGTTGAAAAACCACTTTTCGCACTTGTGTTCGTGTTGAAAAACCACTTTTCGCACTTGTGTTGGTGCAGGAAACCACTTTTGCACTTGTATTAGTGTGGGAAAACCATTTTTCGCACTTGTGTTAGTGTTGAAAAACCACTTTTCGCACTTGTGTTAGTGTTGAAAAACCACTTTTCGCACTTGTGTTGGTGCAGGAAACCACTTTTGCACTTGTATTGGTGTGCAAAAACACTTTTCGCACTTGTGTTAGTGTTGAAAAACCACTTTTCGCACTTGTGTTAGTGTTGAAAAACCACTTTTCGCACTTGTGTTGGTGCAGGAAACCACTTTTGCACTTGTATTAGTGTGGAAAAACCACTTTTCGCACTTGTGTTAGTGTTGAAAAACCACTTTTCGCACTTGTGTTAGTGTTGAAAAACCACTTTTCGCACTTGTGTTGGTGCAGGAAACCACTTTTGCACTTGTATTAGTGTGGAAAAAACACTTTTTGCACTTGTGATAGTGTTGAAAAACCACTTTTCGCACTTGTGTTAGTGTTGAAAAACCACTTTTCACACTTGTGTTGGTGCATTGGGAAACCACTTTTGCACTTGTATTAGTGTGGAAAAACCACTTTTCGCACTTGTGTTAGTGTTGAAAAACCACTTTTCGCACTTGTGTTAGTGTTGAAAAACCACTTTTCGCACTTGTGTTGGTGCAGGAAACCACTTTTGCACTTGTATTAGTGTGGAAAAAACACTTTTTGCACTTGTGATAGTGTTGAAAAACCACTTTTCGCAATTGTGTTGGTGCAGGAAACCACTTTTGCACTTGTATTAGTGTGGTAAAAACACTTTTTGCACTTGTGATAGTGTTGAAAAACCACTTTTCGCACTTGTGTTCGTGTTGAAAAACCACTTTTCGCACTTGTGTTGGTGCAGGAAACCACTTTTGCACTTGTATTAGTGTGGGAAAACCATTTTTCGCACTTGTGTTAGTGTTGAAAAACCACTTTTCGCACTTGTGTTAGTGTTGAAAAACCACTTTTCGCACTTGTGTTGGTGCAGGAAACCACTTTTGCACTTGTATTGGTGTGCAAAAACACTTTTCGCACTTGTGTTAGTGTTGAAAAACCACTTTTCGCACTTGTGTTAGTGTTGAAAAACCACTTTTCGCACTTGTGTTGGTGCAGGAAACCACTTTTGCACTTGTATTAGTGTGGAAAAAACACTTTTTGCACTTGTGATAGTGTTGAAAAACCACTTTTCGCACTTGTGTTAGTGTTGAAAAACCACTTTTCGCACTTGTGTTGGTGCAGGAAACCACTTTTGCACTTGTATTAGTGTGGTAAAAACACTTTTTGCACTTGTGATAGTGTTGAAAAACCACTTTTTGCACTTGTGTTAGTGTTGAAAAACCACTTTTCGCACTTGTGTTAGTGTTTGAAAAACCACTTTTCGCACTTGTGTTGGTGCAGGAAACCACTTTTGCACTTGTATTAGTGTGGTAAAAACACTTTTTGCACTTGTGATAGTGTTGAAAAACCACTTTTCGCACTTGTGTTCGTGTTGAAAAACCACTTTTCGCACTTGTGTTGGTGCAGGAAACCACTTTTGCACTTGTATTAGTGTGGGAAAACCATTTTTCGCACTTGTGTTAGTGTTGAAAAACCACTTTTCGCACTTGTGTTAGTGTTGAAAAACCACTTTTCGCACTTGTGTTGGTGCAGGAAACCACTTTTGCACTTGTATTGGTGTGCAAAAAACACTTTTCGCACTTGTGTTAGTGTTGAAAAACCACTTTTCGCACTTGTGTTAGTGTTGAAAAACCACTTTTCGCACTTGTGTTGGTGCAGGAAACCACTTTTGCACTTGTATTAGTGTGGAAAAAACACTTTTTGCACTTGTGATAGTGTTGAAAAACCACTTTTCGCACTTGTGTTAGTGTTGAAAAACCACTTTTCGCACTTGTGTTGGTGCAGGAAACCACTTTTGCACTTGTATTAGTGTGGAAAAAAACACTTTTTGCACTTGTGATAGTGTTGAAAAACCACTTTTCGCACTTGTGTTAGTGTTGAAAAACCACTTTTCGCACTTGTGTTAGTGTTGAAAAACCACTTTTCGCACTTGTGTTGGTGCAGGAAACCACTTTTGCACTTGTATTAGTGTGGAAAAAACACTTTTTGCACTTGTGATAGTGTTGAAAAACCACTTTTTGCACTTGTGTTAGTGTTGAAAAACCACTTTTCGCACTTGTGTTGGTGCAGGAAACCACTTTTGCACTTGTATTAGTGTGGTAAAAACACTTTTTGCACTTGTGATAGTGTTGAAAAACACTTT
>NW_027619273.1:0-40000 GCF_964187855.1 Myxine glutinosa
TATATATATATATATATATATATATATATATATATATATATATATATATATATATATATATATATATATATATATATACATACAGTCATCCCTCGCTATATCGCGGTTCACTTTTCGCGGATTCGGTACATCGCGGTTTTTTCTCGCTAGTATATGTAAAATTATATCGCGGATTTTTCGCTATATCGCGGGATTTTGCGGTATAAATGTATTTTTATATACTATTATTTTAAATATTTTTGTGGTAAAATAAGCATTTTCTAGCCTAAAAAATTAAAAAACGTAAAGAAATAAGAAAAATACAGTATTTAAAACATATTACAAGAAATAAAATACTGTACATAGTGTACAGTAGAAGGGTAGACAAAGAGTCGTGCGTATGGAAAACGCCAGTACATTCATCATCGTCATCACCTTCATCGTCATCAGTACTGCACAGCTAATTCATCATCATCTTCATCACGCAAGTTGTAGTATTGAAGAGCCGGGGCTCTTGCTTGATACGGACGAAATGACGGGCAAGACACAAACTCGTCCGAGAAGATATTTATTCTCAAAACCAACTCGGGAACACTGAAAAGCCCATTTATCGGGCTGCATTATAAAGCACAACCAGAAACCGAAAGCCACGCCTCTCAAGCGTGGCGTGCTTCGGTGAATCGGTGGTCACGTGATCAACAGGTGTAGCTGATTATACCCGCAAAGCGCGGCACGCTTTAGCGGTCACGTGACCAGCCACTCTCGCGCCGGGAATCCCCGCCGGTGACGTCACCGGCTGGAGCAAGGAGATTCTGATGCTGGTCTTGCTTGGGGAACCCATGGGTAGCTACAGTATCTTCAATGGTGAGTACCCATTAGAATTTTATATGTTGTTAAAATTACGTATGTTTAAGAGTGTAAAAAGTGTTTAAGAGTATAGGAAGTGTTTATAAGAGTATGGGAAAGGTTAATAAGAGTGTGGGGAGTTCATAATGCTTTAAAATATATATATAAAAAAAAAAAAAATATGGTCGCTACTTCGCGGATTTTCGTTTATCGCGGGGGGTTCTGGAACGTAACCCCCGCGATAAACGAGGGTTCACTGTATATATATATATATATATATATATATATATATATATATATATATATATATATATATATATATATTATTAGCAGGAAGGTTTTGAGGTGTCTCCTTATTTTTTTATGTAAAATTTAAATGCTAAGGTTTATTTCAGTGAAAAAATTATCGTTCTACCCCTCTTCATTGCGGAGTAATTGAGATGGGAAGATGGTGCTATTTTCAAAGTGAGCTCAATTTGAGTGGTACTAATTATCACTCTACTCCTTTACAAATGGTAACAGAATAACTATATCTTTTGCATTTTTCTGTTGTAGAGACCATTCTCTGTTGAAGTCTATAAGTAAAATTCAATAAACATATCACATCATAAAAACTTTTGTATTTTTTTTTTTTTTTTTTTTTTGTATACAAGATCGAGGCTCGTGAAAGAGCGAACATTAATCACACAGAAAGACAAACCGACACATAAAACATATAGCATCGGGAGCAGTAGACAAGATGGGGAGAGAGGAGGAAGGACACAAACACAACATTATTTTGAGAGCAGGGACCGAGAGACACGGAGACATCGAGAGATCTGTGAGAGGGAGATGGCATTGGGGTGGGGGGCATGGGAAGGGGGGGGGGGGTGGGAGAGGTATAAAACATATGGACACTGCCAGGACTTCCAGGAAAGAAGTTGGAATTTCAAACAAGGTGGATCTGGGGTGAATTAGCGGGGGTAGAAAAGATCAAGGTTTTGGATGGGGGAAGATAAGAGATGGTGGTGAACAGCTGTTTTAAAGACCTGGAGGGACGAGTGAGATTGAAGGGAGTGAGGGAGTTTGTTCCAGAGGTGGGAGAAAGAGGAATGAAAGAATGAAGGTGAGCAGAGAGCCGAGATTTCGGCAGTTTAACCATCAGAGGGTTGCTGGCAGATCTTGTGCCTGTAGGAATATTTGGGGGACAGAGCACAGAGAGAGCTGGGGGTGCAAGGCCGGAGAGGAGTCGGTAGAAGACAGAAAGACCACCTACCTGCCTGCGGTGAGTGAGTGAAAGGCCCTCAGAGATAGCTTCATCACGGGAGATTCCAATAATTCTGAAAGCTTTGGTTTCGACAGCGTGAAGCTGAGCTAGGTGTGAGGCAGGAGCACCGGCCCATAGGGGAGAACAGTATTCCATTGAGCTGCGGATGAAAGCCTTGTATGTGGTGAGGAGCTCAGGTGTGCCGAGGAAGGACTTCGCACGACGGAGGATGCCCAGTCGGCGACTGGCTTTGGAGGCCAGCTTGGAAATGTGGTTTTCCCAAGAAAGATCATGGCAGATAGTGAGACCCAAAAGCTTGAGCGACAGAACTTCTTGGAGAGGATTGTTGAGAAAGTAGATGGGAGGTTTGTCCAGTCGATCTTTTCGGAGAGACATAGTAAGAGTGTGAGATTTGTCAGGATTGAAAGACATGTTCCACTTGTTTGACCAGTCTGTGATTTTGTCCAAGTCTTCAGAGAGTGAGGAGGCTGCAGACTGCCGATCTGAGGGCAGAGGAATGGAGCGGCAGAGAGTGGAGTCATCAGCAAAGAGATAGAGAGGATTTTCCAGAGAGTCGGAGAGATCATTGATAAAGACCAGAAAAAGCACAGGGCCCAGAACACTGCCTTGGGGAACCCCAGCCTGAACAGGAAGGGGAGTTGAGAGAAATCCATTCAGGGCCACACGTTGACTACGACCAGAGAGGAAGTCCGCAAGGCATGCATGGAGATTTCCATGGATACCATAGGAGGAGAGTTTGGTGAGCAGAGCTGGGTGCCAGACCGTATCGAAGGCACGTGATATGTCGAGGGAGACAGCTCTGATTTCCTGTTTGGCATTGAGGACCTCCATCCATTGTTGAGACAGCAGAAGCAGCATGTCCAGAGTAGAGTGACCTGGTCTGAAACCAAATTGATGATCAGAGATCAAGCCGTTGGAGAAGAGGAAAGATTTCATATCCGAAGCAATGATGGAATTCCATGACTTTGCTGATTATTGGGAGCAGGCTGATTGGTCTGTAGTTGCAAGGATCTGTTTTTGCACCTTTTTTGTGTAAAGCGGTAATGTTTGCTGATTTCCAGGATGCTGGCAGATGACCTTGAGCAAAAGAGAGGGTGAAAAGGACAGAGAGAGTGTGAGATAGAGCAGCAGAGCAGGATTTTAGGACCCGTGGGCTGATGCCGTCTGGTCCAGTTGCAGAATCAGAGTCGAGGTTAGACAAAAACTCCTCCACCTTGTCAGGAGAGAAGGACACAGAGTCCAGGAGCAGTTGGGTTCGACTGGGAAGGGTGGGAACAGAGAGAGATGGGTTTGGGACACAAGATTTTGAGGCAAACACAGAGTTGAGGCATTCGGCTTTGTCACGTGCGATGTCAACTGTGTGGCCATTTGAGGTAAGGGAGGGGATGGAGGGGGAACAAACACCAGAAACGGATTTGACCAGACGCCACCAGGATTTGGAGGAAGGAGACAGGATTGAGAGTTCATTCTTGAGTGTGGAGAGATAGTGCTTCCTGGCACTCCTGAGGGTAGACACACACTTGTTCCGAGCTTGGTGGAAGGAACTGAGATTGCCTTCAGTTGGATTTGCCTTCCAAGAGGCAAAGGCAAGTTGTTTCAGGGCAACTGCCTCACCACAAGATTCAGTGTACCATGGATGGGAGGAAGGGTAAGACAACTGAAGACGAGATGGGATAAATCTGTGCATGAGAGAGAGCAGTTTGCTTTGGAAGAATTCCCAGGAAGAATTGATGTCAGAGGCAGTGGAGATGGGAGACCAATCCAGACGATTGATGGCTGCTTGAAGACCGTCCCAGTCGGCCTGAGTGAAATGCCAGACTCGTCGACGCTGAGGAGGCTCTCTGAGAATGGCCAGAGAGATGTCCACTTTGACAAGCACATGATCAGAAGAACCGATTGGAGCAGAAGAAGAGCAGCAGACATTAGCAGGGAAGTTTGTCATAACCAAGTCCAGAAGAGAAGATACTCCATTGGCTGAGATCCTGGTCGGGAAATTGACAGATTGTGTCAATCCCAGTGAGTCACAGAAGTCCTTTGCTGAGGTGCCATGACTGGTGAGAGAGGAACCCACACCCAACCAGCTGGCATGATGACAGTTGAAGTCACCACATATTAGGAAGAGAGAGTTGGGATGAGTGGATAGAAGTTGGTCCATGTTGTCAGACAGTGAAATGTAAATTGAGTCATCACTGTTTGGAGGACGGTACAGAACACATATGAACAAAAGGTGGGAGCGGAGAGGAAGCCGTAGCCAGAGGTACTCCTGGGGGTGAGGAGGAGAGAGGGCAGTGCAAGGAGAGTGAGGAAGAGAGTTTTTGATAAAGATAGACACCCCACCACCAGGACGAGGCTCAGGTCTATCATGCCGGAGGAGGGAGTAACCAGGAAGAGATATTAAGGAATCAGAGACATCTTAAAGGAGGAAAGTCTCTGTTAAGCAGATCAAGTCTGGATTGTCAGAAGCAACCTGTATGGAGAGATCAGTCAAGTTTGAGCGAAGGCCCCGGATGTTTGAGGTCCATACCGTTAATGAAGAGAGAGGGGGAGCATCGGGTACAAGACAGGGGAGGGGAGGAGTAGGGTAAGATGAAGGATGAGAGGGGGAGGTAGGGAGAGCAGTTGATAGTGTGTCAGAGATTACAGAAGAGTTCCAAGAAAGGGAAGGATGAGGGGGATGAAAGGTTTGATGGTGAAGGGATGAGGCACAGTGAGGGGTTGTTTGAGGGGGGGCAGAGGAAAGTAGAAGGTTGGGGGGGGGGGTGGAGGTATGAGATAGAAGGGAGACGAAGTGGGGAGGAGGCAGCTTTGAGGAGGAGGGGGGTGGAGGGAGAATTGGAGAGGAATGGTATGGGGGGAGATTTGAATGGGAGGGGTTGGGGGGGGAGTTTTGAAGGGGAGGAGTGAGGGGGGAGTTTAGGAGGGGAGGGGCAATGGGGGAGTTTAGGAGTGGAGGGGCAAGGGGGGAGTTTAGGAGTGTAGGGGCAAGGGGGGGATTTGGAGGGGAGGGGCAAGGGGGGAGGTTAGGAGGGGAAGGGCAAGGAGGGAGTTCAGGAGTGGAGGGGCAAGGGGGGAGTTTAGGAGTGGAGGGGCAAGGGGGGAGTTTAGGAGTGTAGGTGCAAGGGGGGGGGGATTTGGAGGGGAGGGGCAAGAGGGGAGTTTCGAAAGTGGATGATTAATGAAAGACGAACATTGATAACAAATTGGGTTTGTTGTGATTTTCAAGTTAGCAATCCGATTCAGAACGATGGAGGAGGGGTGGAATGAATGTGAATTTAGACCATGTCGTGAGGGAGACGTATAAGAGATTGAATTTCTTTTTTTTGACATGGAATGAGATGGAGAGGAATTTGAAAAAAGCCTTTTAAATAGGAAGAAAAACAGCGTGTTGTAATATACCACTGAATAAAACACTGAAGGGGAAAGTTTATACATATTTAAATAATATTAAAACAGAACCGTAAACAATCTTATATGCACAAAGTACCAACGGGGGGAGAGCCGAGAGGGACCACCACGAGTCACGTGGACAGGGCAAAAGGTGGATGGCAAGGAGATAATGGGGGCGGGGCGAACAGCACACCTGGACAGAAAGTACAGGATGAGACAAACAGCACACGTGGAGAAAGGAAAAATAATTTTTTTTTCTCGTTTGGGGGGGGGGGGAGGGGGGGGGGTGGGGATTTAAAACGTTAGACAAAGAGTATTATGTTCGGGGTAGAAGGGAAAAAACTAAGAGCCATGCAGAACACGATGTAGGGGAGTTAAGTAAACAAACACCCATAGGGGTACAAGGCCGCACACCCGGAGCAGAACACGATTAATTAATTACGAGTTACAGGAAATTCAAACCAAAACTAACTATAAACAAACAATATTACACATGGACGATAAAATAACAAGTTGAAATTTGACAAACACACGAATGAAAAAATAACCGCTTTGGATGCCCGGAGAGAACCAAGCCTCAAGGTCGGAAGCTTCAACAACTAGGCCACGTGGCGCGAAATACTCGACTATTTTTTACAGGTATGAAAGATTAACACCGATAATAATCTTCCCAGGGACATGCAAAAGGTACACACACGTAAGATAAATACAGTTTCGACAAAAATACAAATGTGACAATTACTTAACTTCGAGCGTGCGTGACGATCGTGGAACAGCTTCGAAAAACCGTGACCGCCTCGACAAGATCTCGCGAGATCTCCAAGTATGAGAAAATCATCAAAAAATTTCCGTCCCCTTATGTCACGTCCGTCACACCATAATTTATTCAAAAAGTAAGAGTTACAAAAATATGAAAAAAATATGCCTGAGACAGCTTCAACCATTAGCTATTCTCAAACATCAAATGATTAATTTGTGCCTTCATGTTAATTTGTAGAAGGGGAAAATAATGATTCCGTCCCCTGAAGTGTCACATCCGTCACACTGTGACGGATGTGACATAAGTACCAGAAATGACAAACGGTCTTGTTCGCAAAACACCAGAAATGAGAATACAGTCTTCCAGTGGCCAAGAAATGATGACATAGATTGTGTCCACCCATTTGAAATTTTCTGTGGCCCGCTAGACCTCACTGGAGTTGACCCACTGGAAGTCCCAGCCCTCAACAGGATCAAAACTGAATTTGGAAAGAGGAAATGAACTGCTACAGGATTGTGCCTACCATCTAACAGACTTGCTCCAAATCAGGAGTTGATCACACTGTCTGTTGAGTTTTCAGCACAAAGTTGCCAATTATTCCTCTTGGTCATGCTCACTTATCTTTCATGTCTTTGATACATAGGCCTGTAATTGGCTTGACATGGTGGTGCATAATGCAAGTAATGTGGAAAATAGCCATTTATTGTTGATAATAAATCAACAGCATGATTGTCACCAACTGCAGGTGACACTATCCTTGTTGAGTGTCAAAATTTGATTTTCACTTACCTTGATGTAATTTCATGTTGTCAGGTTGTCACAGTTTACAACTGACATGTTTGATGTGTTTCTGTTATTTGTTCTCAGCTTTCATAGATTTTAGAAAGACTGGTATCATGTAAAGAATTTCTGTCATGGCAAACTGTCATTTATTATGGAAAAGTAACAAGTATCTTATGATTTCCATACATTGTCGCTTATGTCACGTCCGTCACAACTACGTCACGTCCGTCACACTGAGGTGATATTGCCTTTAATGTTAAAATACACTGTACTTTGTGAACTAAGAGGGGTATATCATATAAAGACATGAGGCATACAATAGATTTTGAGAGTATTTTGTACTCATGACCCCTAAAATTTGCCAGAGGAAAACTTTTCATGGTAGATTGTGGTAGAGGCCAGAGGGACACAATATGGCAACACCAGCAAACCAATGTTACATTTTTCCATCACAGACTTACACTTAGTATTTTTTTCTGATAGTTTTCACCCCTCTGCATCTTCAAATGCCAAGAAAATAATATTAATTAGAGGTAAACATTGCTAGGCACATGATCTTATCAGTGTGACGGACGTGACATAAGATTGAATTGTCTAATTCACAAGCCTCCATTTTAAAAGCAAGGCAAGCCGTTATCTTCTAATCATTATTTTTGTACACGTGGACCCTCATACTCTAAAATAAAGCAACAGACAAACTGTTTAAAGGTAGAAAATTTTCCACTGCTGATTTTTACATAAGTGTTCCATTTTTCATGACTTCACTCATTAAACATGCATATTTGTGAAGTACAACATGCCGTGTTTTGATTAAAGCCGTCAGCGGTGCGACGGGTTGGCACGGCTTGTGTTAGAAGGAAAGAGGGAGGGGTTCTTTTGTGCAGGTGAATACATTGGGATTGGGTTCTTAGAACTCTTACCTTGTGACTCTTTCAATGATTTCAGCATACTTTGATTTTGTTGATCCTCATGCTGTATTTTCATATACATCGATAACTGCAAAACAGTTTTACCGTTTGCCGTCTACAATTGGAGATTTCTGATGGACTACAATTGGAGAGAATTGGAGCAAGAGAGCTTGCTCCAAACAACCTTCAATGCTGCTGCCCGTGTTTCTTGCAGCAACTTCTTCCGAGTAAAAAGATTTGGGGTACCGAGGAACCGGCTAAAGATGCGCCCAAGGGCATTTTCCTTGAAGACCAATGGCAAGAGACTGCTTGGGGCTCTTCTGGTGAGTGAATGTAATCTATTTAGGATTTTTTGATGCAAATAAGTTGCTCAGGATGCAAGAAAGGAATCGAGTGGGGATGATGACAAGCACTTGGATAACTGATTATTTTTCAGATTTTTTTTGAGTGTAATGGTTGGTATTCTTGCATATGTATGGTATGCAAGCATACAATCTTTTTGTTTTTTTTGTCCCTTGCTCCTCCGGCAAGGTCTGAGATGCTGGACATTAAAATGAGCTCCGTCCTACCGACTGATAAATCCGTCCATGTACTATTGTATGCGTGATATTTCAAAAACGGTTGAACATTTAGCTTTCATATTGCAGATATCTATTCCTCATGACATTATCTCAACCTGATTAGATCACGTCTGCGATTGGCTGATTATGTTACCATTGCAACCATCTCGGTGACTTTGCTTGTCTACACGATATTTCAAAAAACCGTTAAAAATTTAGCTTTCATGTTACACACATCTATTCCTCATACCCCTCAAAAGGTGGGGGACCTAGAGTATCATCGGCTCCATGTTTTTATATATTCCACTATCATAAAGGGTGTGATTTCTCACGATAGATGCAAGCAAGCCTGCGTTCAAAAGTGTGTGATTATGCCAAGTTAATTAATATCAGCATTTGATCACTTTGTTTAAAGATTGTTGCCAGATGATTAAATAACCACCTGCTGGCTTTGTATAAAATCCTTCAATGGCACTCTCAATGTTGTTTTTGTGAAATGTACATTGCAGTTTCAGTAATTTGAGAAGGAATTGAGGTTTATATATATATACACGAGGTGTGTTCAAAAAGTATCCGACCTTTGTTCATAAAAAATACTCGTATCCAGATACAACAAACTTCCCCTAATCTCCTTCAAAGTAATCCCCTTGGGCTGCCACACACTTCTCCCAACGGTTCTGCCACTGTCGGAAGCAGCGCTGGAACGCCTCTTTTGGGATGGCGCGCAGCTGGTCCGTCGCATTCCGCATGATGTCTTCTCTGGACTGAAATCTGGTCCCTTTCAGGGGCATTTTCAGCTCGGAGAAAAGCCAGAAGTCACACAGAGCCATGTCGGGAGAGTAGGGAGCCTGACGAAGCACAGGTGTGTTGTGTTTGGCCAAGAAACTCTGTATCAAATGTGAAGAATGGGCGGTGCGTTATCGTGATGGAGCTGCCAATTGCCCGCTGCCCACAGGTCCGGCCGTTTGCGTCGCGCAGCATCACGAAGGCGACGCAGAACCTCTTGGTAATACTCCTTGGTGATGGTTGTGCCGTGTGGTGCGTACTCGTGATGAACCATGCCACTGGAGTCGAAGAAGACGGTCAGCATGACTTTGACATTGCTGCGGACCTGCCTTGCTTTTTTTGGCCTCGGGGATGTTGGATGCTTCCATTGTGATGACTGCAACTTGGTTTCTGGGTCGTACCCATAAACCCAGGACTCATCGCCAGTGATCACTGTTTTGAGAAAGCTGGGATCGCTGTTCACAGTCTCCAGCATGTCCTGTGCGATCTCCAAACGGAGTTGCTTCTGCTCAATCGTTAGCAGCTTTGGTACGAACTTCGCTGAGGTTCTCCTGAAGCCCAAATCCTCCTTCATAATGGAATTAACGGATCCAATGCTGACGCCCACCTCGTCTGCAAGTTCTCTGATCGTGATTCGACGATCCTGCATCACCAGGGTCCTCAATTGGTCAATGACGATCTCATTTCGGGATGTTGAGGGCCTACCCGAACGTGCTTCACTCTCCACTGATGTGCGGCCATCTTTGAAGCGGTTGTACCACTCCTTTATCTGTGTGGTGCTCATTGCTTCGTCCCCGAAGGCCTGTTGAATCTTGCGGATCGTTTCCACTTGGGAATCGCCAAGCTTTACACAAAATTTGATGCAGTAGCGTTGTTCAAGTTTTTCCGTCATTTTGTCAAAAACGAAAATCCGACGGCACTCACTTACACTTCCTCACTCATCGGCGGTCTGCCGTCGAATGACAGCTTCTGCAGGTGGGAAAAAATTCACGCGTGCGCATTAGTATCGCCTACATACGTGCACCAATCAACGCCTCCCTAGCTTCATTTGTTTACGCACGACAAATTAAGGTCGCATACTTTTTGAACACACCTCGTATATAACTTAAAATTGGACATGTGATTTTACATATGGTGTCCACAAATTACCATTGCAAATTCACACTGTAATAAATAATAATAATAATAATGAAATAGGATTAAGCAATGCGGTTTGCTGCATGTGAAAGAACATTTGTAAGATTTATTGTCAAGATCCTCATCCGAATCCGAATGAACTTGTGGGGATTGCGCTTGAACGACTCAGGAATGTGTTCAACATCCTCACCACTTGTGCTTGACCGGCCTGCCCCCCTCCTGTGCAGAATGCTACCGGTCTCTATATAATTTTTGTGCCACTCAAGAATTATTTTCCTCGATGGTGGCTGCCTCACATCTAGGTCATCCTGAAGCTCCGTTGAACCAATTTAGCGGATATAACATCTTTAAACCAGGCAACAGACCTATTTTTCTCGTGGGGATGCCATTTGCAGTAAATTTGATGTCACGTGTCCCAGGAGACACCTAGAAACGGAAATAAAGTCACTACAACTTTGAGAAAACAGTACGGCACTTGGTAGAGCAGATGCCTCCACCAGGCTGGGCAGTTTACTTTCTGTATCCCACTGATTGGCTGGATCTGGCTCCGGACCTAAACCAAAATCGGATCTGGCTCCGGACCGAAACCAAAATCGGATCTGGATTCTGACCTAAAACAAAATAATCTCATTAGCTTGTTCTTTTAACCTAGCCAACTCATCCACCAATTTTGTCACAACCCGTCCACAACTTTTTGAGGTGTCGTGCTATATATTGTTTTTTGCCCCATCTTTCAATCATGAAGAATCACTTAAAAAAATTCAAGTATCTGGATCCAGATTCAGATATTCACCAAAAGCTAGTTTGGCCTTGTCACACACCCATCCTGTCTACCAAGTTTCATTTGAATTCGCTCAACTTTTTGATACATCCTGCTCACAGACAAACAAATAAACGGGCAGACAGACAAACAGGTGAAAACATAACCTCCGTCCACCTTGGGTTGCGGAGGTAACCTGTAGCATGCAGCAACCCGCATAATTGTCTCCCATTTCATCGTTTTCTTTTTAATTACAGTTTGAATTTGGAATAGTAATTTGTGAACACTATATTTATGAAGTTTTGAGAGCATTTTGTGTTTTATATGCCAGATTTCTATGTTTGCAAGATGCATTTAGACATCATTGCATGCTTGGTTGATGATGCACTTTGGAATACCGCAGGCTCATTCGACCCTGTTGTCTGTAACTGGAGGCAAGGGCTATTGTTCAGTGCAGTTACATGTGACATTTTTGTAATGTGTAGGTAATATGCTTTTGAAATTTGATTTCTCTTTATTTGTTCGCTTTTATCACTGTTGGTTTGTTTTACTTGCTCTCCTACCTACCTACCTTTTGGCTTTATCAATGCTTATCATTGCATTGAAATATTAAGCCAAAAAAACTAGACGATCAGTGCTGACTGGTTTGCATACAGACATATTGGGAAATCAAATGGGTTATTGATTCACAATCGTCTGGTTTTGTAATACGGTCCCACTATCGATAACGCTCAGAACCAATTTTTTTTTGGCGATATTGAGCAACATTGTGCCTTTCCTTTTTCAAAGCAAGCAGTTTCGGTCCACGTTGTCCCAGAGTGGTTTGATTTGCTGCAAGTCGGGGTTCTGTGCTGGCAACTTCAGATTTTCCATATTGTTCTTGAACCAATTCCTAGCAGACATCTGTGCGACGTTTGCCAGACGCTTTTATATGCCATGTGCCGTTTAATAGTATGTGCTCAAATATGCATGCATAGGTTGTGAGGATTAAATTCAGGCTTGGATGTGTTGTCAATGCTTTTGGTGATTATAAGTGTGGTATCTACTTTGCTTTTCTGCAGGAAATACACCATCCAACTTGATATCCTGATGAACTTTACAGTTTACCATTATAAGGGGCCCTGGGATGGAGATGTACCTTGGCTCGGCAACTATGTAATGTTTTATTAAATGTTTAGTGGATTGTAATAACGTATGTCGGGTGGTGTGCTGCACAGACCACGCTGTATCGCAACCGATTATGGTGCAGAGGCGGCCGGGGCAGGGTGGATTTGCAGGTGGTGGGAGCGAAGTTGGCTCGGTGCTTTCACCACGCTCTGAGACTGGAGGTTTGGGGGTCAGCATGGTGGAGTATGTCCTCAGCTCATCACCCGGTGACAAATTGGATTCGAGGATGCGCAAAGTTGGCTTTGTAAGTATTAGTCTTCCCCTCCCCTTGCCCCTAGCCTTTTTTTTTTTCTTTTTTTTTTTAATACTGAATCGAGGCTCGTGAAAGGGCTAACATTTACTTCACAAACAAATCAACCAGACAAACAAAATATATAAAAAGAGGGAGCGGAAGACAAGATGGGGAGAGAAGGGGAAGCACACAAACACAACATTTGAGAGCAGGGAGATGTGTGGAAGGGAGAGGGCTTGGGGGGAGGAGGCGTGGGAAGGGGGGGTAGGGAGAAGTATAAAACACAAGGACACCAAGGACTTCCAGGACAGAAGTTGGTATTTCAAAAAGTGGACACCAAGGACCCCTCCCCTGACTGGGGTGAAATTAGCGGGGGTAGAAAAGATTAAGGTTTTGGATGGGGGAAGATAAGAGATGGTGGTGAACAGCTGTTTTAAAGACCTGGAGGGTGGAGTGGGATTGAAGAGAGTGAGGGAGTTTGTTCCAGAGGTGGGAGAAAAGAGGAATGAAGGAGTGAAGGTGAGCAGAGAGTCTTGATTTTGGCAGTTTAACCATAAGAGGGTTGCAGGCAGATCTTGTGCGACCTGTAGGAATATTTGCGGGACAGAGCCCAGAGAGAGCTGGGGGGGGGGGGGGGGGGGGCAAGGCCAGAGAGGAGTCGGTAGAAGACTTACTTCTTCTTTCTTCTTACTTGTTGTCAAATGAAAAACTGATGCTGCTCGTGAAGGCCGTTGTCTTTTGCTCTGAGAAAGGATTACTGCCTGAAGGGTTAACACTTGAAATGTCAGCTCACCTTGCTTCCCATGGTGCTTTGCATACCTCGATCAACATCCTGTTGATTTCATACATTTTCTTTCTTTTTAGCTTTATGTTCCTTTGTGAAGATCACATCTTTGTTTTCTGTTTACTTTTCTGTTTTCTGTCAGAGGCAATCTATTTATTTCGAGTAAGAGGCAATCTATTTATTGTGCACACCAATGTAGTGGAGTTTTGGACTTCCCACCACAGTAGTCTGCAGACATGCCTGTTCCCTGCCATTCCCCTCCCCTGACTGGTTTATCTTCTAAACCTTATTTCCTTTCCCTCCCATACTCTGCCTGACCCCTCCTGCACTCTGCCGGAACCCCACCCCCACTCTGCCAGACCCCCTCCCGCACTCTGCCGGACCCCCTCCCGCACTCTGCCGGACCCCCTCCCGCACTCTGCCGGACCCCCTCCCGCACTCTGCCGGACCCCCTCCCGCACTCTGCCGGACCCCCTCCCGCACTCTGCCGGACCCCCTCCCATATCTTATTCCTCCTCTTTTCCTTGTATCAATACCTATGTTCTTAATTTGGCACACTGCCCAACCTCATGCCTTCATAATAGATAGATGGACTTTGAGTGACTTTCTTGTTGTGGTTATATTATTTGTTTATTTAATTTACTCTCCCCAAGCATGCCCCTCCATTTATGAAAATGCACTATTTTGATGTGAAGGTGCGAACGTTCCTTTGCACTATGAAGTGGTGTGTTTACCAAACTTCTGGTAAAGATAGAATTGATTAACCATCTCATCAAAGTATGATGCCAAATGCACTCATATGTTAAAATGATTAAATAAAACAATGTTTATGAAAACCCCACTTTGCTAACCTCTGGTTTTGTATCATGATTGCATGTATGTGATTGCGTGTGTCTATAGATAGTTTTATTTACCTGAACGATGCTGGGAGAGAATATAATTCAGATTTTTATGCCTCTGCCGACGACGTCGCCAAAGGCATTATGTTTTTGGGTTGTCCATCTTGATAGGTTTTCGTTGCCACGATAACTTCAGAACAGCTGAAGGGATCCAAGTCAAACTTGGTGCAGGTATGTATAACAAGGTGAAGTTGAACTGATTAGATTTTGTGGTCATGTCAAAGGTCAGGGGTTATGTTTGGTAAAAATCCTGTTATTGAGCTAACTTGTGAAACAGTCATGGGATTTTCACCAAACTTGGTATAATTATATATTATGATGCCGAGATGAACTGATTAGATTTTGGGGCCATGAGGTCAAAGGTCAGATGTCATGTTAAGTTACCATTATTTCGTTACCACGATAACTTAAGAGTGGCTGAAGGGATCGAAGGCGAACTTGGTACAGGAATGTCTAATGATGTAAAGATGAACTGATTAGATTTTTTTTGGTCAAGAGATCAAAGGTCAAGATTGTTACTGGGCCAACTTGTGAACCAGTGATTGGATTTTTAACAAACCTGGTAGAAGTATATATATGATACAAAGATGAACTGATTGGATGATGTCATCAAGAGGCCAAAGATCTGAAGTCATGTCAGGTAAAAATGTGATAACTTTAGAAAAGCTGAAGAGATTTAAATCAAACTTGATGCAAGTATGTATCATGATGTAAACATAAACTGAGTTTTTGGGGTCAAGAGGTCAAAGATCATATTAAGTAAAAATTATTTTGACGACACGATAACTTAAGAACGGCTGAAGGGATTGAAGCTAAATTTGGTACAAGTATGTATAATGATGTAATAATGTGGACAGAGGTATATCGATCGACGTCACAACGTCGAAGAGTGCCGTTCTAGTTCACCTGGAAATGAGGCTCTTGTGAGGATTAAGAGCAGTTTTTTGGGGGTTTGTTTTTGGAGCAGCCATTTTTAATTTTTTTTTCCCTATCTCTTCCCCGTTGAATTCCTCATAATGTGTCAGATGTGTCAACTATTTCGTTGGTATTGTGCTGCTAAGGTTAATTGGATAGTACAAGAGCATGGAAGCTTAGGATGTACAGGGTGTTCCAAAAAGACCTGGACAACTTTGGTTGTTAATATATTTAGTAACACAATTGATAAAACGATACCCTTTGTTTTATATGATACATAAACTCATAAAGCTTTCTTTATTTTCAGGTCTGGTGGTTTAATGGAAAAGAAAATGGCGACACAGGAGAAAGCTCAGTAAGTTGAATGGTTCATCAAGATGAGATCCGATACACAAGTTCAGCATAATTTCCGTACAAGGTGTGGAAGGAATCCGCCATCGTGGACTAGTATCAGAGAGTGGTACGAAAGGTTTAAGGAGACTAGCATGTGACAGAAACAGAAAAGTATCCTTCAACCAAGGACCCTGGTGTTGGGCTAGCGGCTAGGGTGTCAGCTTAGGATCCTAGGATCCTGGGTTCGAAACCCGGTCGATCGCTGAATTAACGCCAGGGGGGTTGACTCAGCCTGTCATCCTTCCGAGGTCGGCTAATTGAGTACCAGTTCACTGGTAATTCCCTGCTTGTCGTTAAAGGCGGCAAAAAGGGTTGGCGTCAGGAAGGGCATCCGGCCGTAAAACATTGCTTCAAAAAGGGGACCGAAAAACAATAACTACCACGGTTCCCGAAAAAGGCCAACCCCCGCTTGCGGGGAAAAATGGCCTCTAAAGGTGGTTTTTTTTTTTTTTTTAACCAAGGACAAGTGCAGAAGACTTTGAACGAGTGCATGAATCATTTCAACAAAGTCCCAGAAAATCAATCCCACATGCCTCCAGAATACTGGGATTACCAACCACCACTGCACACAGGATTCTGCATAAAAGACTGCTTTATGCATATAAGGTGCAGATTCGACAGGAACTCAAAGTAATGACGGACTCAAACACAAGGCCTTTGCCTTGGAAATGCTCAGTTGCATAGAGAATACAACAACAACAGGCATTTTAAGGCCATTTTCCCTGCTAGAGAGGGGGTTTGCCTTGCGGGCCCCATGACAATCTTCTCCATTTTGCCCTATCTTGTGCATCTCCCCTTGTTAACCCCCTTAACTGCATTTCTTCTTCCACCATCTTCAGCCAAGTCTTTCTCGGCCTTCCCCATCCTCTACTTCATTCTACATTCATTTCCATCACTCTTCTCAACCAGTCACTTTCATCCTTCCTCAACACATGACCAAACCATCTCAACCTGTTTCTCTTCACAGCATCCACCACAGGCTCTATTCCCATCGTCTTTCGCAATTCATCATTTGTCTTCCCCTCTCTCAACGATACTCTAGCACATCCATCGCACCATTCGGATTTCCACCCTTTCCAGCCTTCGTTGCTGCTCTACATTCATTCCCCATGTCTCGCTCCCATAAATCATAACACTTCTCACACATGCAGCATACACCTTTCCCTTCAGCATCAACGACACTCCCCTCCTCGTCAGCACGCCACGCAGTTCCCGAAACGTCTTCCATGCACATCTCACTCAAGCAACCGTTGCCGAGTCTGATCCACCTTCTCCATTCAGTGTGTCTCCTCGGTAGCAAAATGTTTTCACACCATCCAGCTTCACGCTGTCTCCAAGATCCAACTCAAGATTTCCTCCATCTGCAGCTCCCTCTGTGCACACTTTACACTTGAATGTAGCTGCCACACTGGTTAATGACCTTTTCAGACCACTACATTTTTGATGAACCCACTCAACGCACATTGTACATTGAATGGAGTTCACTCCGACACCCTTCCTGCACACAGCACACGGCCACTTCCCAGTTCTTTCCACCTCACCACATGCTTTACAACTTGCCATCACCTTCGTTTTTCTGATATTCACCTTCAGACCTTTTGTCTCCATACATTCCTTCCACTTGTTCATCTTTTCCTTCAGTCCATCCATACTTTCCGCAATCAACACCAGATTATCTGCATACAACAACTCTCACGGTAAACCCTCCTTTACATTCCGATCCAGCACCTCCATCACAGCTACAAATAGTAGTGGACTTGGTACCAACCCCTGATGCACTCCCACCTTCATCTCAAACTCACCACTGTCCCTGTCCTTCGTCCTTACAGCTGTGCGCGCTCTCTCGTACATTGCCATCACTACTCTGATCAACCATTCTTCCACTCCTAACTTCCACGATGCCCATGTCACTACTTTGCGTGTAACCCTATCGAATGCTTTCTCCAGATCAACAAACCCAAGAAACAACTTCTTCCTCTTCTCCATGTACTTCTCCTGCAACTGCCTTACAATAAGCACGTCTGTCATTCCTCTTCCTGGCATAAATCCAAACTGCATTTCGTCGATCTTCACTTTCTTCCTTGTCCTCCTCTCCAACACCCTTTCCAATACCTTCATTCCATGATCCAATAACTTTATCGCACGATACGAGCAACAGTCCAGAGGGTCACCTTTCCCGTTGTATAGAGGCACGAGGGTACTCGTTTCCCAATCCACTGGAATGCGGCCTTCTTTCACCACCAGATTACAGATCTCTGTCATTCTCTTCACACCCCAACTTCCTGCTGCCTTCAACATATCTCCCACAACTCCCGTCGGCCCTCCTGCTTTTCTACTCTTCATTGCTTTTATCGCTTCCTCAACTTCCTTCTCAGTTATCTTCTCTGCCGGTCATAAAACTGGGGTAATGTGGACGTTGCCGTCCCATTCATTCTCTGCATTCAACAGCATTTCCATTTATCTCTTCCACCTTCCTTTAATTCCATCTGGGTCCACAACGATTTGTCCCACTTCAATGTTGTGGTCTTGTCCAACTTTTGTCTCCACTTCAAAGTTGCATAGAGAATGATGAAGATTTACTGAAAAATGTCATGTTCACAGACGAAGCTTGCTTTCACGTATCAGGGAAGGTCAACCAGCACACTGTGAGGATCTGGGGCTCTGGAAATACTTGCATGGTCATTTAACATACGTAATAGTCCTAAGGTCAATGTGTGGTGTGGCCTTCTCCATGACCACTTGGTGGGTCCATTTTTCTTTGCGAGGATACAATGACCTCAACATTTTACATGAACATTTTGGAAGGATTCGCCGTCCCACAATTTGAAGACCCGCATTCCGATGTTATTTTTCAACATGACGGCGCTCCTCATTGGGCCTTAATCGTTCGAGCCGTCCTGAATGAAAAAATTCCAGGTCGCTGGATTGGCCGAGACATACCAACTGCATGGCCCCCACGATCATCAGACATGACCCCCCTTGGTTTTCTTCTGTGGGGGTTTGTCAAAGATGATGTCGACAACACCAAAGTGGCAAACTTGCAGGATCTTCGTTCTTGGATCACAGCTGCATGTGCGCTGATGGATGCAAACATGCTATGCCGAACATGGCAAGAACCCGTGCACTGCCTTGATGTCCTGTGCATGACAAACGGAGGTCACTTTGAAGTGTATTGATGGTGTGCACAAAACTTTGAGTTTCTGTATCACATACAGTGCATTCAGAAAGTATTCAGACCCCTTCACTTTTTTCACATTTTGTTATGTTGCAGCCTGATGCTGAAATCGTTTAAATTCATTTTTCCCCTCATTAAGCTACACTCAATACCCCATAATGTCAAAGAGAAAACAGGATTTTCGAAAGTTTTGTAAATTTATTAAAAAGAAAAACTGAAATATCACATTTACATAAGTATTCAGACCCTTTGCTATGACACTTGTAATTTAGCATGAAAGCCCGCTTGGAGGTGGCAAAAAAGCACCTATAGGACTCTCAGACTGTGAGAAACAAGATTCTGTGGGCTTTCATGTGTCTTTCACTGAGGAGAGGCTTCCGTCTTGCCACTCTGCCATAAAGCCCAGATCGGTGAAGTATTGCAGTCTCCCATCTCCACACAGGATCTCTGGAGCTCAGCCAGAGTGACCATCGGGTTCTTGGTCACCTCGATTACCAAGGCCCTTCTCCCCTGATTGTTCAGTTTGGCCGGGCGACCAGCTCGAGGAAGAGTCCTGGTTGTTCCAAACTTCTTCCATTTCAGAATTATGGAGGCCACTGTGCTCTTGGGAACCTTCAATGCAGCAGAAATTTTATTGGTAGCATTCCCCAAATCTGTGCCTCGACACAATCCCGTCTCTGAGCTCTGCAGGCAGTTCCTTCGACCTCATGGCTTGGTTTTTGCTCTGATATGCATTGTCAACTGTGATACCTTATATAGACAGGTGTTTGCCTTTCCAAATCATGTCCAATCAATTGAATTTACCACAGGTGGACTCCAATCAAGGTGTAGAAACATCTCAAAGATGACAAGAGAAATGGGAGCACCTGAGCTAAATTTAAAGTGTCGTAGCAAAGGGTATGAATACTTGTGTCAATGTGATATTTCAGTTTTTTCTTTTTAATAAATTTGCAAAACTTTCTAAAATCCTGTTTTCTCTTTGTCATTATGGGGTATTGAGTGGAGATTGATGAGGGAAAAAATGAATTTAAACGATTTCAGCATAAGGCTGCAACATAACAAAATCTGAAGAAAGTGAAGGGGTCTGAATACTTTCTGAATGCACTGTGCACCAAAGGGTATCCGTTGTATCATTTGTGGTTTTAAATATATTAACAACAAAAGTTGTCCAGGTCTTTTTCGAACACCTTATATAAAAGAATAATGTTCGTTAAAACGTAATTATCTGCAAACGAGAGACTTGCTCGGTGAACACGGACCTCAAAGGACTGCAGAAGTACGAGTGGATGATGCACAACCTTTTTTTTCTAGCTTGTGAAAGGGATCATCGCCTCCCCCCAACCCCCCACCACCTCACCCCCTCATTACCTTATGCTGCAGTGTGAATTATGAAATTGTTCTGCTCGTCATTCACCGGCTTCTTTTCTCATGTCATTCCCACTGCTATGGGATACCCAATGCGGCCCAGCCTAAATTTTGTGATTTTATTTATTTGGTTATATTCATTCTTTTTGTGATTTATATATAGTACATGCTGAACTAAAGCTGCAAATTGTCAAGGTTGCTCTGAAAACCATTTCAGTTTCAATCTGGCTTTGTTGAGTTTGTCTGAATGCAATGGGTCAAAAATGAATATGAGCCTTTTATTTTAAATGCGAGCAATGTTCCTGTGGCGTTTGTATTGAGTTTGGACAGGAAGTGTTTGTGGTTTGTTATTGTCACCTGCAAGTGTTGCCAACTGTGAGGGAGATTGAGAGTCACGTTCTCGTGGCAGTGGCCCAGGCAATACGTGTGGAGATTTCCGTGTTGCATTATAAGAAAACAAAGAGTTGTCGGTAATTTACACTATTCATTTGGTGACATTGCTAATGTAAATATATCGGTGATCGTCCCTTCTATTTAAGTGCATGTGAAGAAGTGAAAGCGTAGCCTTTTTTATATGGTTGAGGGTGAGGGTGGGGGGGAGGGACAGAAATTTAGCGATTATCCTGACGATGCATTTTGTATTAGCACCTTTCGTTTTCCCAACACCATTCCAGGGGTGAAACGTGTAATTTGACTGGTTGTAACACATAGGGAGGAGTATTTATTGGAAAAGTCCTGACAACGATCACTCTTAATTACATACATAGTTGCAGACCACAAGCAATTGCTGCAGTGTGTGTGTGTGTGTGTGTGTGTGTGTGTGTGTGTGTGTGTGTGTGTGTGTGTGTGTGTGTGTGTGTGTGTGTGTGTGTGTGTGTGTGTGTGTGTGTGTGTGTGTGCGTGCGTGCGTGCGTGCGCGTGCGTGCGTGCTCGCTCGCTCACTACATCGTGTATGTGGGGTATATAGATTACAGTAAATCTCGTGTCGGGGTGTGTTGAGTTACCAAGTATCTTTTGGAGCACTCGACAAGTGGCTTAACCATTCGAGCAAGCACTCCATTCAACACCGTTGATAAGGAACAGCTGGTTTGGCAAGCGCTAGTTTGCTGCTTGGTAACTGAACACACCCCTGGTTTTATCCCTTTCAGTTTAGTGTTACCCAGCAGTAGCGACTGTTAAAAGGTAATCAAATGTGGTTGTGGTTTATAATATTTTTTAGTTCTGGTAGGGGTGCTCCCACGAAAACGTCACGATAAGCTGTTCATACACGTTAACACAGCATTTCTCCAAAGAAGAAACCCCCCCATTGTGCAGGGGGGGTGGGGGTATCATTCGTATTGTTGCGGATCTCTCGAAGCCCGTCGACGTACAGAAGGGGGGTTAAACCCCCTTTCCCTCTCGGGTCTTCGAGTCCACGAGGCCGAGTCGCCACCCCCGTAGCGAGTGTGCGGAAGGGTATCGGGTCGACTCCACACGTACCTTCGGTACCCACGCCTTGCCACGAGAACGGGGACTGGACCTCGCACAAGCCACGCTAATCGGATATGCCGAGCAGTTTGCGTGTCACGTGACTTGTGCCGTTACTTTTATTGAACCCGATTTGAGCGGTTTTATTTGTGCGATGCTAGGCCAATAGTGAAATGACGGGAACGATCAATTGGAAGGAAGAACAGGTTTATTTACAACTATACAAGGCGAAGAGACACAGAGCAAGCTTAATCAGTCTTAACTTAAGCCCGGACTAGGGCCCACTCACTCACTCAGGGGAAAAGAAGGAAGGACAGTTCGCGCTCCAAACGTGCCTTGGCGCCGTTCACTCCCGGACAGCTCGCCGGGCGTGGCCCTCAGATGTTCACGGCACGTGTGCTGGGAGCGCAGGCAGGGAGATCGCGTGTCTGTGGCCCGGAATGTATCGTCCTCACGAGCGCGTTATTCACAGGCAGCAGCCGAGCGCAGGGCATGGGGGGAGTTCGTGTACAGAGAGGCTATAACAAGCAAGGGGCTTCACTCGTGCTGTGACAAAAGCTCTGACTGGGAGACTCTCACCGATTATGACTCTCTCACCGATTCTGACTGAGGGGCTGGGCGACTCTGCTACGGGGGGCTCGGGGCCAGGTCTTATATGGCCCCTCCCCAGCCTTACCCGAATGTTCCAAGCCCCTCCTCTCGCTGTCGTTGTGAGCCACTCCCCTTGAGCTCCGATTGGATGCTTGCCGCCTACCGGCCACTCCCCTGCAGCTCCTCCCTTCGGCCTTGCCAGATTTGTTCTCGGCCTAGCATGTGGCATTCCAGCCCAAAGAACACCTAACTCACTGGCCTGCTCAACGCAAACTAACACAGGAAAGGAGACGACGCTTACATTTAATAAGAAATAACTGAACTAAAGCGAGGCTACATGTTGTGGTGCATCTACCTACGAGGGGGGTTATCTTTATTCTCAAAACCGCAACAGTATTAATAGTGTTTTGTAATAACATTTATATTATGCTATTGTCATAAGTGTTGTTTGTACTTTTGTAACGAGAAGCGGCTTTGGGAAAAAGCCACGCGAAATGCCTTGGAAGAACTCCACAGAAGCGGCAGGAAGGGTCGGTTATTAACCATTGTGGGGTACACAGGCTGCAGTAGATCTTCGCTCTGGTGTGTTCATCAACGATACAAGTATAGATTGCCTCACGGATGACTGGATTCCAACAAATTTCTTTCAGTTTAGTGTTAAACAGCATTAGCGACTGTTTGTGAAGGTAATCGTACGTGTTTGTGGTTTATAATATTTTTTTATTTATGGTAGAAGCGGTTGCTCCCACAAAATGGAAGGATAATCTATTTATTCATGTTTAACATGGCATTTGTTAAAGGAGGAAAAACCCCTTGGGGATTGGGGGATATTGATATTCGTATTAATATTGATTTATAATAGCATTAATATTATGCTATTATCAATAGCGTTATTACTTTTGTTATTTGAAGCGACCTTGTAAAAAACGCCACAATGAAGCTATCTTAACACGGGTACACACCTCAACACGCAACCCCCTTAGTGGGGAAAACTCCCTTGGGGTGGTGGTGGGGGGGGGGGGGGGGGGGGCACATGAAGTCGCTACAACCTCCATCGTGTGACCCTTATTCCTCCTGTCGAGATTGGTTGAGATTGAATAAGTAACGACTGAATGTCATGAATTATTGGACATTAATGATAAAAGCAAATCGCTTTGTTTAGCCATAACAGGACTGGGCTTTTTCAGAGGCGCAAAAGACTGGAAGGAGGGAAGGGGGTGCATGATGCCCTTCTAAGATCTCCGCTACAGAATGTTCGATCGTTACCAAATTTGGCATGTAGTCAGGGCCCTTAGGGATATTTTGGTTCAAATTCTTCCAAAAGCATCAAATTTGGCGCAGATGTTGCCCATGCCATACTGTTTCGATTTTTGACGGGCGCCAAGGGCGGTATGATCCGGGGACCATACCGGTCCATCCCGCCATGTCACCTGACCTATGACGTCATAATTAGGATATGCATCCAATCACATGGCGTACTATAAGTGGTCAAGTTCAAAATGAATCGATCGAAAAATGAAGGCAGGGATAAATTTTTAAGGTTTTCATAAAATCCAATATGGCCGCCAGGTCACATGACCTATGACGTCATATTTATGACATGTATACAATCATGTATACATGAACCCGGATCATGATCGCACAAAAATTAAACACAAGGATATGGCATACAGTTCATAAAACATCAAAATCCGTACCTTTGTAATTAGACTGATGAACTGCATATGCCTGAAAATTAGGAAATAGATATGTAAATATTTCCTCTAATTGTCAAAAATAAGGTCAGAGTTCGATTACCCAACCCAGAAATATAAAATGGTGAACCTCGCGTAAATCTTGACAAAAAAAAACAAAAACCGACATGTTTGACTCAAAAATGACCTTTAAGATGACCTTGAGGGTTGACCTTGACGTCGAATCATCAAAATAACATCATAATTGGATTCCTCGACCTCGAAAACCCCTGAAAAGTGGTATCATACATGATTCCAACCCTTTTGGTTATTTAACTGATTTTCCTCTAATCCGGGTGGCGGCCATTTAGTATTTCGCCAATATGGGGCTCCCGGGGGGGGGAGGGGGGGGCGCCCATCTTGGCGCCCGTCAAAAATCGAAAGAGTATGGCATGGGCAACATCTGGGCCAAATTTGGTGCTTTTGGAAGAATTTGAACCAAACGGCCCCAAAATATCCCTAAGGGCCCTGACTAATGCGCATGGTGCTCGATATCTGCCCCCTGCCCCTCCCCCAGTCCTTTTCGGGTTAAACGGCCCATGGAACTGGTGACTGAAGAAAAACTGATGTCATTTTCCTGAGAAGAGTTTCTATTTTGTATATTCATATCCTTTAAATTGTACGATTTTATTAAAACTGATTTTTATACCACCAAGATCTGTACAATATAAAATGTTGCAAAATAATAATGAAAATTATTAATGGCAAAAGTGCAACATTAAAATTGTGGGTGCAGTTTTTATGACTATTCGATCATTGCTATTACCACGGATACTTAAATCTCATCTGCAAACTAGAACGGCACTCGGAAGAGAGCATACCTCCACCAGGCTGAACACTTTACGTTTTGTATCCCACTGATAGGCCAGATCTGGATTCGGACCTGAATCGAAATCTAATCATCTTGTTCTTGTCACTTACCCAACTCATTCACCAACTTTTGTAATTAGTCGTCCACAACCTTTTGAGATATCGTGCTATATATCATTTTTGCCCTATCTCTCAAAGGTGAATAATCACATAAAAATTCTCAGATCCAGATTCGAATCTGGATCTTCACTAAAATCGAATCATTTCGCCCTTCTCACATGCAAAAGCTCTCCACCAACTTCTGTCCAAATCCATCCACAACTTTTTGAAACATCCTGTTCATAGACAAATAGACGGGTGAAAACCTAACCTCCATCCACTTGGGGGCAGAGGTAATAAAGGCAAGTGAAATATTTACAAACCACTCTGAGGGATTAGTCCGATGACGTCATTACAGGGATCCTGAATGTTGCTTGGCGTTATTGATGGCACAATGTGCCACCTTTACTCAAAGTAACTCCATGAGTTCATAGTAACTGGAAAAAAAACAACGGGATAAATAGCATCCTGGGATTGAGGTATAAAATAGGGGGAGGGGTGTCTTCATCAAATGTTACGTAATATTTTAGGGGGAGTCCGTTATGGCGTGTTCCAAGGGCATGGGAGGAGTGCTATATTTAGGCAAAAACACGCGTTACGTAATTTTGAATGGCCCCTTGACAAGAAATCTGTGTTTGACAAGAAATGTGGAGATCTTGCGGGTTATACCCGTGTGCGGGTTATGCGTGCCATAAATTTTCCTTGTGCACTTTTTTTTCGCCAGGTGCGGATTTTACAAGGGGTCAGGTTATTTGTGTGAAAATACGGTAATCTAGCTTGAGGTGGTCTCTTCAATTCACTTATTGTTTGGCAATGGTTAGAGGGACCACTGACTTGCCTGTGATTATGGAAGCAACAAACCTTGTACTTTGGCCTCGCTAGAGGACATTCCATTAATGTTCAGGGACTTTGATTTGAAATATCTGGAATCCAGGCAAGACTGATGTGATACTGTGGCACCAGCTCATAGGTGAGAGCGGTAATCCACTGAGCTTCGGGCGAAGGCCTTTGAGACTGTGAGCAGTTGGATTGATAGAGGTCATTGCTTCATCATTTAATTCGTCATAATTAATCCATCATTGCTTCGGATATGAAATCTTTCCTCTTCTCCAATGGCTTGATCTCTGATCATCAATTTGGTTTCAGACCAGGTCACTCTACTCTGGACATGCTGCTTCTGCTGTCTCAACAATGGATGGAGGTCCTCAATGCCAAACAGGAAATTAGAGCTGTCTCCCTCGACATATCACGTGCCTTCGATACGGTCTGGCACCCCGCTCTGCTCACCAAACTCTCCTCCTTTGGTATCCATGGAAATCTCCACGCATGGCTGGCGGACTTCCTCTCTAATCGTAGTCAACTTGTGGCCCTGAATGGGTTTCTCTCATCTCCTCTTCCTGTTCAGGCTGGAGTTCCACAAGGCAGTGTTCTAGGCCCTGTGCTTTTTCTGGTCTTCATCAATGATCTCTCTGACTCTCTTGAAAATCCTCTCTATCTCTTTGCTGATACTCCACTCTCTGCCGCTCCATTCCTCATCCCTCAGATCGGCAGTCTGCAGCCTCCTCACTCTCTGCAGACCTGGACAAAATCACAGACTGGGCAAACGAGTGGAACATGTCTTTCAATCCTGACAAATCTCACACTCTTACTATGTCTCTCCGAAAAGACCGACTGGACAACCCTCCCATCTACTTTCTGAATAATGCTCTCCAAGAAGTTCTGTCACTCAAGCTTTTGGGTCTCACTATCTGCCATGATCTTTCCTGGGAAAACCACATTTCCAAGCTGGCCTCCAAAGCCAGTCGCCGACTGGGCATCCTCCGTCGTGCGAAGTCCTTCCTTGGCACACCTGAGCTCCTCACGACATACAAGGCTTTCATCCGCAGCTCAATGGAGTACTGCTCTCCCCTCTGGGCTGGTGCTCCTGCCTCACACCTAGCTCGCCTTCACGCTGTTGAAACCAAAGCGTTCAGAATCATTGGAATCTCCCGCGATGACACTATCTCCGAGGGCCTTTCACTTACTCACCGCAGGCAGGTTGGTGGTCTCTCCGTCTTCTACCGACTCCTCTCCGGCCTTGCTCCCCCAGCTCTCTCTGGGCTCTGTCTCCCAAATATCCCTACAGGTCGCACAAGATCTGCCTGCAACCCTCTTATGGTTAAACTGCCAAAATCAAGACTCTCTGCTCACCTTCACTCCTTCATTCCTCTTTTCTCCCACCTCTGGAACAAACTCCCTCACTCTCTTCAATCCCACTCCTCCATCTAGGTCTTTAAAACAGCTGTTCACCACCATCTCTTATCGTCCCCAATCCAAAACCTTGATCTTTTCTACCCCCGCTAATTTCACCCCAAATCCAATTTTTTGAAATACCAACTTCCTTCCTGGAAGTCCTTGGTGTTCTTGCGTTTTATACCTATCCTGCCTCCCCCCAAGCCCTCTCCCTCCCACACATCTCCCGATGTCCCTGCTCTCAAATGTTGTGTTTGTGTGCCTCCTCCCCTTCTCTCCCCATCTTGTCTACCGCTCCCCTTTTTATATACTTTGTTTGCTTGTTTGTTTGATTTATTTGTTTGATAAATGTTAGCTCTTTCACGAGCCTCGTTTCTGTATACAAAAAAAAAAAAAAAAAGTGCCGAGTGATGCTGGCTTTGGAGGCCGGTTTTGCTATGTGGTTAGCCCAGGAAGGTTCACGTCTGGTGGTGATCCTATAAGTTCAAGAGACGGAACTATTTCCAGTGGCTGACCATGGAAATAAACAAGCGTATTAGTTTGGTGATCCTTCTCGATGGGGTGTGGCAATGAGATTTTCCAGGATTGAAGGACATGTTCCATTCATCAGACTTTCAGATATTCATTGAGTGGACTTAAATATGTCGATGTAAATCTCGAATTTTCTTGTTTTAGTGGCCAGCCATGGTGATTTTTGTTTAGTCATGATGATTACCTGAACAGTTCAGGGCTGCTTATTTTTAGAAATTCCTACCACCACCTCTTATCCCCCATATGTTTGACAGAAACCTGGAATACAATAATACCTTCACGTTCACTTTAGTGATTTACCTGATGCAAACTGTATAGGTTTGCTTCTGTGGTTACCTACGCCACTGAAGGTGGGCAGAGGTTGTTTTCCCCCCTGTATGCCTGTCTGTGCCCGTGAACAAGATATCTCAAAACGTTGTTGACATATTCTTACAAAATCTGGTGGGGAGTTTGTGCGTGACATGGACGAAATGCTTAGATTTTGGCGAAGATTCGGATCATTGAATTTTAAAGTGATTCCTCACCATTGAGTGATCAGGCCAAAAATGATATATAGCATGATATCTCAAAAGGTTATCGGTGGATACGATGAAACTTGGTGAACTCGGGTGTGTTACACTTGTCACACGCTAAACTATCCGGATCCTGATCCAGATCTTCACCAAAATTGAATCGATTCTTCCTTGTCAGACACCCAACCGGTCCACCAAGTTTCATCCAAATCTGTCCACAACTTTTTGAGATATCCTGCTATGTATAGTTTTTAGCCCTATCTCTCAATGGTGAAGAATCACTTAAAAAATTCAATTAGCCGGATCCGAATCCGGATCTTCACCAAAATCTAATCATTTCGTCCGTGTCACATACGCTACCCCTCTACCAAATTTCGTCCGAATCTGTCCACAACTTTTTGGGATATCTTGTTCACAGACAAACAAACAGACAGACAGACAGATCACTCAATCTTGTCGCAGTGTGTGATAGCTTGTGATTTTTGAGAGAAAACATACAAGTTAAAACTAATTTTTATGTGCACTGTGTCAGTGGTACATTTCAAATAACATGTTATAAAATAGTTTGAGTTAATTGTATATACTAGGGCATGCCCGTACTATATATATGCCCGTACTATATATATATATCTAAAATTATATCCCCCCCCTCTATTTACATGAAATGGTTTGGTCCATTCGCAACGCCAAAGCGAACGGCGAACGGCTTGCGAGTACGGTGACAATCCCCCCCCTCTATTTACATGAAATGGTTTGGTCCATTCGCAACGACCACAGAACCCCCCCCTCTATTTACATGAAATGGTTTGGTCCATTCGCAACGCCAAAGCGAACGGCGAACGGCTAAATCGCCATAGCTCGGTAACTACTTGTCCGATTAATTTCAAACCTTGAAAAGGCACATCCTCGGGTCCCCAGCAATATACCTGGCAAGTTTAAAGTATATCGGACCCGTGGTTGTCGAGAAACAGCGGTCACAAACAAACATACAAACATACAAACACACACACAGAGATTACTGGAATTATAGATAGATTATATACTAACTATCTCTGAAATATTTGTTTGTTAAAGAAAATCATGCTTGCTGCCAATTTAATGTCTTCCTTGTTGAAGCATTTTGATGATCACCACAGGGAGGAGGTGAGCCTGAAGTGGTTGATGGGGACAAGGGTGAAAAGAACGGGGCCATTAAGCCTGGGGTTTTTGAAGAAGACAAAGCCGGGGGCTTGAAGACAGATGGAGAAGTGGAGGTTGTTGGAAAAGCTAATGGACTGGCTCTACAAAACGGAGTGGAACTTGATGTTGGCAAAGACTTTGGGTAAGCTGCTTGTGGAATCCTGGAATATGGAATTCTTTAACCTAACCGTAGGGATTCAGAAGTTGAAGAGGTGAGACTTCTGCAGCCAACCTCTTAATTATCCGAGTTTCCTGTATTTCTTTGCTCATTAAGCTTCTTGTCAGAGATTGCTTGTACTCTTACTTTGACACCTACTGTATTCTTGTTGTTTATCGCTCTAACCCAACTGTATTGGGAATCACCAAGTTTTATAACTGTATTTGAACAGTCCATTGTACAACCCCAGTCGTTCACAAGTTGTTTGCCTGGCTTCTTTTCTCTTTTAGTCGTGTAACACATGGAGTTTGTCAGTCTCCCGCTGCTGAGGTCTCTGATCGCATGGTTCCCGCTGGGCAGCCTGGGGTAGACCCCCTGGTTGCCAGTGCCGGCATGATGCTTGGGGTCGGAAAATCGACTGAAGATTTTGGCGTTGGAGGAATGGAGCCGCAGTCGGTGACCATGGATGCATCGGGGATGATGGATCCGATGGGCTTGGACCCTCTACAATTTGTGTATCCTGGGACGCAAGTCACCATGGATCCTGGAACTCAGAACACTGTGGGTCTTTTTGACTATTCTGCGCACCAGCAGCAGGTAATACAACCAACTACTATATTTGTTGTTGCTTACATTCAACATTTTGTGTCTCGGGAACAGGAGTTGTCAACATTCCTTCCTCAATCCTTTTCATAGTTTTTATTTCACATCCATAATAATGTTTGGATACTATTTGCAAAGCACGAGGAAAGCACAAGTCCAGCTTCTTGATAGTGTTTTCAAGGCTCTCTAGGATTAGTCTAAAGGCCGATAGATAGATGATCATCTGACTTGATGTATCTAAGCTGTGTTTTTGGTAGCTGTTATTTTTCAGGTTATAACTATAATGTTGTGTTTGACTATGAAATGGTGGCATCATCAGACTGTGGTATAATGGTTAGAGCATCCACTTTGAGTCTGGGAGGTCAGTGGTTCGATTCTGACTCAAAACATGGTATGTGCTGCTCCCTTGCTTGGCACTCAGCATTTGGAGGATATAAGACTGATAATCCCCCTTGGTTGACATTCATGTAACACATGTGTGGAGTGAATTTCCAAAATCATTACTCCTGCAAAATCCGGTGTGTACCCCGGTTTAGAATAGGTACACCGTATCCCTGCATGTCGGAAGAGGCGACTAAAAGGGTTGGCGTCAGGAAGGGCATCCGGCCATGAAAACATTGCCTCAAAAAGAGAACCATGACAATTACAACTACATATGGGCAGGGTACAGCCCGAAGTACCCCGTGGGGGACCCCAATCCCTCTCGTCAAAACTCAAGGTGGGGAACCCGATCAAAGCAACGGTGGAAATCACTCCATTTATGACGACGAAACGCCCGACGTGGAGATCGGTTTCTGAGGTTTGGGACATGGAATGTAGGGACAATGACAGGGAGATCAGGAGAAGTGGTGGAAGTGTTGGTCAGAAGAAGAGTGGACATATGTTGTGTGCAGGAGACGAGATGGAAGGGAAGTGGTGTGAGAATGGTGAATGGTAGGCAGGGACAGAAATACAAGTTTGTGTGGCAAGGGTGCCTGGAAGGCATGCGTGGTGTTGGTGTCCTGTTTTCTGAGGAGTTTGTAGACAGTGTGGTGAGTGTGACGAGAGTGAGTGAAAGGTTGATGATGGTGAAAATGATGATTGGAAAGCTCTTGGTGAAAGCTCCTTGGCACACCTGAGCTCCTCAACACATACAAGGCTTTCATCCGCAGCTCAATGGAATACTGCTCTCCCCTCTGGGCTGGTGCTCCTGCCTCACACCGAGCTCGTCTTCACGCTGTTGAAACCAAAGCGTTCAGAATCATTGGAATCTCCTGCGATGAAGCTAACTCCAAGGGCCTTTCACTCACTCACCGCAGGCAGGTTGGTGGTCTTTCCGTCTTCTACCGACTCCTCTCTGGCCTTGCCCCCCCAGCTCTCTCTGGGCTCTGTCCCCCAAATATTCCTGCACGTCGCACAAGATCTGCCTGCAACCCTCTTATGGGTAAACTGCCAAAATCAAGACTCTCTGCTCACCTGCACTCCTTCATTCCTCTTTTCTCCCGCCTCTGGAACAAACTCCCTCACTCTCTTCAATCCAACTCCACCCTCCAGGTCTTTAAAACAGCTGTTCACCACCATCTCTTATCTTCCCCCATCCAAAACCTTGATCTTTTCTACCCCCACTAATTTCACCCCAAATCCACTTTTTTGAAATAACAACTTCTGTCCTGGAAGTCCTTGGTGTCCTTGTGTTTTATACTTCTCCCACCCCCCACCCCCTTTCCCACGCCTCCTCCCCCCAAGCCCTCTCCCTCCCACACATCTCCCTGCTCTCAAATGTTGTGTTTGTGTGCTTCCCCTTCTCTCCCCATCTTGTCTTCCGCTCCCTCTTTTTATATAGTTTGTTTGTCTGTTTGATTTGTTTGTGAAATAAATGTTTGGTCTTTCACGAGCCTCGATTCTGTATACAAAAACAAACAAACAAACAAACAAAAAAAAGGTCATCTCGGGATATGCTCCGCAGGTCGGTCGGAGCGATGAAGAGAAGGACAAGTTCTGGTGTGCGATAGAGAAGCTGATGGAAAACGTGAAAGATGAGGAAGTTGTTGTGGTAGGAGGAGACCTAAATGGACATGTGGGAAGGAGTATGGACGGTTTTGAGGGAGTTCATGGGGGTTACGGATATGGTGTGAGAAATGGAGAAGGTGAAAGGATTTAGGAGTTTGCTGATGGAGCTGATTTGTTGATTTGTGATACTCGGTTCCAGAAAGAGGATAATAAGCTTGTTACATACACGTCAGGTGGGTCGACGACAACCATTGACTACCTGCTGGTGTGTAGGCGAGATAGGGGGCACCTCCCGGACACAAAGGTGATCCCGGGCGAGGAGGCTGTTTCAAACCACCACTTTGTTTCTGCGACATAAGGGTGAAAGGTGCGAGGAGAGCTCGTCGGGTGAAGTACCAACCGAGAATGAAGGTGTAGAGGTTGAAAGAGGTGACAGTGAGGGAGGCATTAAAAGAGAGGCTGAGTATGGTAGAGGATGATGTGGTTGAGCTTGAAAGTGGTTGGATGTCAATGAAAGATAGTCTGTTGGGAGCCGTTGGTGAGGTATGTGGATGGACAAAAGGACCACCGAGCACTCGGAAACATGGTGGTGGGATGATGAAATTGGAAAGAAGATTGACGAGAAGAGGAAGAAGTTTAAGGAGTGGCAGAAGGCGAAGGGTATGGGGGCGGAAAAGGCAGAGCATGAAAGTTATAAGGCAGCCAAGAAGGCTGCAAAGAAAGAGGTAGCAAAGGCGCAGGAGGCATGCAGGAAAATGTTCGGAGAACGCTTGGATTTGGAAGAGGGTCAGAGAGCGGTATTCAGGATTGCAAAGCAGATTAGCGAAAGAGAGGTGTGATGTGATGGGGATGAGTTGCTTGAAGGTTGAAGTGGGACAAATCGTTGTGGACCCAGATGGAATTAAAGGAAGATGGAAGAGATATATGGAAATACTGTTGAATGCAGAGAATGAATGGGATGGCAACATAGAGAGTAACCCAGTTTTAGGACCGGCAGAGAAGATAACCCAGAAGGAAGTTGAGGAAGCGATAAAAGCAATGAAGAGTAGAAAAGCGGGTGGGCCGACGGGAGTTATGGGAGATATGTTGAAGGCAGCGGGAAATTGGGGTGTGAAGAGAATGACAGAGATCTGCAATCTGGTGGTGAAAGAAGGCCGCATTCCAGTGGATTGGGAACTGAGTACCCTCGTCTCTCTATACAAGGCGAAAGGTGACCCTCTGGACTGTGGCTCGCATCGAGCGATAAAGTTATTGGAGCATGGAATGAAGGTATTGGAAAGGGTGTTGGAGAGGAGGATAAGGAAGAAAGTGAAGATTGACGATATTGCAGTTTGGATTTATGCCAGGAAGAGGAATGACAGACGTGCTTTTTATTGTGAGGCAGTTGCAGCAGAAGTACATGGAGAAGAGGAAGAAGTTGTTTCTTGGGTTTGTTGATCTGGAGAAAGCATTCGATAGGGTTCCACGTGAAGTAGTGACATGGGCATTGAGGAAGTTAGGAGTGGAGGAATGGTTGATCAGAGTAGTGATGGCAATGTACAAAAGAGCGCGCACAGCTGTAAGGACGAAGGACGGGAACAGTGGTGAGTTTGAGGTGAAGGGAGTGCATCAGGGGTCGGTACTAGGTCCACTGCTATTTGTAGCTGTGATGGAGGTGCTGGCTCAGAACATAAAAGAGGGTTTACCGTGGGAGTTGTTGTGTGCAGATGATCTGGTGTTGATTGCAGAAAGTATGGATGGACTGAAGGAGAAGATGAACAAGTGGAAGGAATGTATGGAGACAAAAGGTCTGAAGGTGAATATCGGAAAAACGAAGGTGATGGATGGCAAGTGGTAAAGCATGTGGTGAGGTGGAAAGAACTGGGAAGTGGCTGTGTGCAGGAAGGGTGTCGGAGTGAATTCCATTCAATGTACAATGTGCACTGAGTGGGGTCATCAAAAATGTAGTGGTTTGAGAGGGTCATTAACCAGTGTGGCAGCTACTTTCAAGTGTAAGGTGTGCACTGAGGGAGCTGCAGATGGAGGAAATGTTGAGTTGGATCCTGGAGACGGCGTGAAGCTGGAAGGTGTGAAAACATTTTGTTACCTAGGAGACATGCTGAATGGAGAAGGTGGATCAGACTTGGCAACGGTTGCTGGAGTGAGATGTGCATGGAAGTAGTTTCGGGAACTGAGTGGCATGCTGACGAGGAGGGGAGTGTCGTTGAAGCTGAAGGGAAAGGTGTGTGCTGCATGTGTGAGAAGTGTTATGATTTATGGGAGTGAGACATGGGTAATGAACGTCGAGCAGCAACGAAGGCTGGAAAGGGTGGAAATGCGAATGGTTCAGTGGATGTGTGGAGTATCGTTGAGAGAGGAAGACAAATGATGAATTGTGAAAGATGATCGGAATAGAGCCTGTGATGGATGCTGTGAAGAGAAACAGTTTGAGATGGTTTGGTCATGTTTTGAGGAAGGATGAAAGTGACTGGTTGAGAAGAGTGATGGAAATGAATGTAGAAGGAAGTAGAGGACGGGGAAGACCGAGAAAGACTTGGCTAAAAATGGTCGAAGAAGAAATGCGGGCAAGGGGGTTAACAAAGGGAGATGCAGAAAATAGGGCAAAATGGAGAAGATTGTCATGGGGACCGCAAGGCTAATCCCCGCTCTTGCAGGGAAAATGGCTTTAAAATGCTTGTTGTTGTTTTATTACTCCTGCAAAAATTTGAAGGTTTTCACTGATGCATGACATGTTGGAACGTACTAAGAAGTTCACCTCCAAATCACCTGACAAAGTTTGGGTGATCCCCATTTTCGTCGTTATTGCAGCTCTGCGAAGATGAATCTGACAAAGGCTGAGGTGGTCTTTTTAGCCGCGTCGCAAGACGCTGGTCATAGAGTGCCCTCTGTTGTTGTTCTTGTTCTTCTTGTTCTTCTTCTTGCAGAGAAGGCAAAACCTCAAAACTCCACCCATTCTGGGAACCATAGCTCCACCCATTGTGGGAGAGGCTTCATATAAACAAATATCCACCATTTTATTAACTCGCATAGCTTTGAGGCCTGTTTTGTAGGCCCGTGGTGTCTCCCTCTCTCACACAGTTTTATTTCAAATCAAATTCGATATATCATTTCATTTTTCACAGTCGCTAACATAGTTTTAGACTCGGTTGAAAAAAAACGGGAAGAAATTCCGATGAAAGTTGCCCTTTATAGAACGAAATGAATTCTCAAAGGCCTGTAACTTCAAGTCCATTGAGATATATATTTTTTAAATCGCGGCATGGTCAGTCATACACCGCCCAAAATAACAGACGGGAAAATGCCGAGATATATATATTTTGTTTAAATCGCGGCATGGTCAGTCATACACCGCCCGAAATAACAGACGGGAAAATGCCGAGATATATTAAAAATTCGTCCATTTGATGACAATCGCCACGATGAAATATTTAATTTATACGTCGTCACAATAATGTGGAGAGAGGAGCATAGCTTCGTTCACGTGTCGCCACATACGGGAAATTGCTGAGATATATATATTTTAAATCGCGGCATGGTCAGTCATACACCGCCTGAAATAACAGACTTGAAAATGCCGAGATATATTAAAAATTCGTCCATTTGATGACAATCGTCACGATGAAATATTTAATTTATACGTCGTCACAATAATGTGGAGAGAGGAGCATAGCTTCGTTCACGTGTCGCCACACACGGGAAATTGCCGAGATACATATTTTTTAAATCGCGGCATGGTCAGTCATACACCGCCTGAAATAACAGACGGGAAAATGCCGAGATATATTAAAAATTCGTCGCCACACACGGGAAATTGCCGAGATATATTTTCACTTTGCACAAAAATAACATCAAGTAATCGAATCAATAGGAATGTCCTGTGCCTATAACATCGACGTTATAGGCACAGCTGCATCTAGGCATTGTGTAACATCGACGCGGCTTTTGTTTTAATGAAAACTTTTTGTACTTGTTTTTATTGACCTTGCTATACAAAAGATTTGCTATGGATACTATCTGCCATTAAATAATACTACCTTAGTAATCGATTCACCATGTTAAGCATTGCAGTAAAGCTTATTGTTTCTGAAGTGGCAGATGTATAACCTTCTTGCTTTGATTCAGGGTGTACTGGGCACACTTTCATTGACCACCAAAAATGGAGATGGGATGGCAGGGGTGAGGGGGGTATGGAGGGAGAAGAGGGGGGGGGGGGGGTAGGTAGGGAGAAGAGCGGCGGAAGATACAGGGGTGGGTTTTGGGGAGTTTTGGAGAAGGGGAGGAGGTTGGGGTGGGACGGTAAGGAAATGCTGCTGTATTTGTGGACATCAGTGGATAATATTTAAATTGAGGAAGTTGTATATTCTGTTTGAGTTTGGGTTGTTTGAGTGTTTGGACACCCTCTTCCCATTTTTTACTGCAGTTATCAATGATTCTCTGACTACGGGTTCATTTCTGCTTCTCTTTAAACAAGCTCTTGTTAAACCACTTCTTAAAAAGCCAACCCTTGACCTTAACGACATGAAAAATTACCGTCCTATCTCCAACCTGTCTTTCCTGTCAAAGATCACAGAAAGAATTGTGCTATCACAGATGAATGACCATCTAGTTTCAAATAATCTTTTCAATTCTCGCCAGTCAGCATATAGACCAGGCCATAGCACCGAGACCGCTCTCCTAAGAATAACCAATGATCTTCTGACGTCTCTTGACTGTGGTAAGGTTTCCGTTCTTGCTCTTTTGGACTTGTCTGCCGCCTTTGACACGATTGACCATAGTGTCTTAATTCGTCGTCTTGAAATCACATTTGGTATAACTGGTACTCCCCTTTCTTGGCTGATGTCATATCTTACTGATAGAGTGCAAACAGTTGTTGTCAATGGCCAGAAATCAGCCCCTTCTCCGCTTTCCTTTGGCGTTCCACAGGGCTCAGTCCTGGGACCTATCCTCTTTCTTTTGTACACTAAGCCTCTATTTGATCTTGTTGCCAGACATTCAGTTGATCACCACGCATTTGCAGACGACAATCAGCTGTACAAAGGAAGCACGATTCAACAAATTGTGCCCACTGTTGAAGTGTTAGAAGGCTGTATTGCCGACGTGAAGGCGTGGATGACCCAAAACAAACTTCAGCTGAACGATGCGAAAACAGAGAATGATTGTAAGATCGCACAGATGTCCTCTACAATGTTCACTTCCTACCACTATTCATGTTGGTGAAACCGATGTAAACTTTGTTTCGTCGGCCAAGAACCTTGGTGTGCTTTTCGACTGTAACATGACATTTTCCAAGCAAGTACTTCAAACTTGCAAATCAGCATACTTTCAGCTGCGAAAGATCGCATCCATTCACCGCTTTCTTACTCCTCAAGCTGCTCTAACTCTGGTCTGTGCCCTTGTTCTCTCAAGGCTAGACTATTGTAATTCTTTGTATGCTGGCTGCCCTCAGTTTCTCTTGGATAAGTTACAAAAGGTTCAAAACTCTGCCGCTCGTCTTGTCTGTAAGGCGAAGAAGTCTGACCATGTTACTCCGCTTCTTGAATCTTTACACTGGCTGCCTGTCTGCTCGTGTGCAATACAAAATTTGCACACGATGTTATAAATCATTGTGTGGAACGGGACCTCACTATCTCTCTGATTTGCTCACTCTCTATGAACCTCGGCGACGGCTTCGTTCAAGCGACGACTCTATGACCTTAGAGCCGACGCACACCAGCACCAAGTCGTTTGGCGAGAAATCCTTTTCCTTTGCTGCACCTCTGCTCTGGAATGACTTGCCTTCCTCTGTTCGACATGTTGACTCTCTTCCTGCCTTTAAAACCTCCCTCAAAACCTATCTGTTTCACAAGTCTTTCAAAGTCTAAGTCCTGTTTTCCCTTTGGTTTGAGGTGGGACAGAGATCGAGAGTATGTCTGTGTACATGTGCGGGGGAGGGAGGGGAGGAGGAAGGGGAGTACACATCTGTGGGTTTTGAATGGGGAGGGAGAGGAATAGGGCAAGAGTGAAGGTGTGTCTGTGTGTGTGTATGTTTGTGTGTGTGTGTGCGGTGTGTGTGCGTTCGCATGATTATGTAAAGCGCCATGAGGGTAGTTTACTCTGCTTGATGGGGCTATATAAGACTCCTTTATTATTATTATTATTATTATTATTATTATTATTATTATTAGGTTTACTCTCCATGAAATGGAGAGTAACCTATTATTACTGCTAGAGTTTTTCTTATTATTATTATTAGGTTTACTCTCCATGAAATGGAGAGAAACCTATTATTACTGCTAGAGTTTTTCTTATTATTATTCTTCCGCCCTATTTTGCACCTCCGAAAACTTCATAATTAATGTTCTCAGCAACCGCTGGTCGGATTGACAGGAAATTTTCATCAAATGATCGTCTCGGCTCCTAGAATTTTTTCATGCTAATTATGACGTCATAGGTCACGTGGTGTGGGCGCCATCTTGTAAAACAAATTCAACTTTTCCCCTCTGTATCTCCGCAACGGCTCAATGGAAAAATTTGAGGAATGGCTCATTCTAAAGAACTCTTCAATGGAAACAAAAGACATGTGTATCGAGTATATTAAAAATGCTAACGTTAAGAGGTAAGAATTCGTAAAAACAAAAAATTTTCTCCCCCGAAAATGGGATTTTTTTCCCAGATGCTTCGTTAAAAAAAACTCAGTTTTCAAAAAATTTCGAAGTCATACGTCACATGGTTCGGTCGCCCATCTTGTTTTTCGTGAAAAAACACAAAAAACCCTTTTTCTCCGCAACGGCTGAACGGATCGAGCCCAAACCTGGCATGCGTATTCGCATACCCAAGACGAACAAAAAAGTCAGCGAGCATGACCTCATCCGACACGTGGTTTCAGAGTTATGACGTTTTAAAGCTCAAACTAAAAATGGAATCACCTCCATAATTTGTGGAGATATCGAGTGGAAACTTTACACAAATGTTCGTCATGGGGGGATGTTTCATCGTTACTTGAGACGTTTTGATAAGTCACATGGTTTGGCCGCAATAAATAATGGAAGTTAAATTTTAAAAGCTTGTAACTCTTGAACCACTGCATGTATCGACTTGAATTTTTAATGCAGTGTAGCTCTCATCAAGCGGGACAAGTGTGCAAAATTTCAAGATGATTGGATGTACGGTCGCGAAGCTAAAGTCTTTATTGTTGAAAGAAGAAGAAACACACCATTTTGTCCTCCCAGGCCACATCTCCCAGTGTTATTGCCATTTTCAGTTTTAATTTCCTTTAAAAAACATTTTCTCTGCAATAATAGAGCCGATTGAGATAAAATTTTCACCATAGGAGGGACTCGGTCTGTAGAATATTTTAATGGTAATTATGACGTCGCAGGTCACGTGGTTCGGCCGCCATCTTGTTTTTCGTGAAAACACGAAAATCCCTTTTTCTCTGCAACGGCTAAACAGATCGAGGCCACACTTTGCAAGCAGAATCGCATACCCATGACGAACAAAAAAGTCAGCGGGCACGACATCATCCGACAAATGGTTTCAGAGTTATGACGTTTTTAAGCATGAACCTTTAAAACCTAGCTCCTCCCTCATTTTTGATCCAATCGAGGAGAAAATTCACAGATCTGTTCAGCATGTCAGTCTGCTAAAATGTCATTTTAGAATTTGCGATAGGTCACGTGGTTTGACAGATATCGTTAATTAAACGAATTTTTTTTTTTAATGGATATCTCTTGAATCGCTTTATTGATCGACGTGAAACTTCATACTGTAGTAGAAGTCATGAAAAGTAACAAGTGTGCAAAATTTCAAGATGATTGGATGTACGGTCGCGAAGCTATAAGTCTTTATTGTTGAAAGAAGAAGAAACACACCATTTTGTCCTGCCAGGCCACGTCTCACAGTGAGTGAGTGCTATTGCCATTTTAAGTTTTAATTTCCTTTAAAAAACATTTTCTCTGCAATAATAGGGCTGATTGAGATAAAATTTTCACCATAGGAGGGACTCGGTCAGTAGA
>NW_027619274.1:0-47333 GCF_964187855.1 Myxine glutinosa
ACCGCTTAACCAATCCAAACCAATTATATATATATATACTAGCTGAGGTACCCGGCTTCGCCCGGGTTGAATAAGAATAATACAAATATATGATGAAAAGAACATGTATATTTTAGAGCAATATCACAGTACATTTCCTACATGACGTTTTGTCAATTTTCAATTTCTCAAAACCTCTTGGTATACAACATTTCTGGTTTTCTTACTTGGTGCCAAGACATAAAGATTGCTTGGTTTTCCAACCCTCGAGCAGCCCACGTACAGCTGGCCATGGGAAGTACCCGGCATTGCCGGGCGGGGAAGGGAGGGGAGGAGGAAGGGGAGGGGAGGGGAACGGGGGGGAGGGGAGGGGAGGGGAGGGGAACGGGGGGGAGGGGAGGAGAGGGTGGGGAGGGGAGGAGAGGGTGGGGAGGGAGGGGAGGAGAGGGTGGGGAGGGAGAAGAGGGGGGGAGGGGAGAAGAGGGGGGGAGGGGAGAAGAGGGGGGGGAGGGGAGAAGAGGGGGGAGGGGAGAAGAGGGGGGGAGGGGAGAAGAGGAGGGAGGAGGAGGAGGAGAGGGGAGAAGAGGAGGGAGGGGGAGGAGGAGAGGGGAGGAGGAGAGGGGATGGGGGAGGGGGGAGGGGATGGGGGAGGGGATGGGGGAGGGGAGGGGATGGGGGAGGTGGGGAGGGGATGGGGAGGGGGGGAGGGGATGGGGGGAGGGGGGAGGGGATGGGGGAGGGGGGAGGGGATGGGGGGAGGGGGGGAGGGGATGGGGAGGGGAGGAGAGGGTGGGGAGGAGAGGAGAGGGTGGGGAGGGGAGGAGAGGGTGGGGAGGGAGAAGAGGGGGGAGGGAGAAGAGGGGAGAAGAGGGGGGGAGGGGAGAAGAGGGGGGGAGGGGAGAAGAGGGGGGGAGGGGAGAAGAGGGGGGGGAGGGGAGAAGAGGGGGGGAGGGAGGGGAGAAGAGGAGGGAGGAGGAGAGGGAGAAGAGGAGGGAGGGGGAGGAGGAGAGGGGAGAAGAGGAGGGAGGGGGAAGAGGAGAGGGGAGGAGGAGAGGGGATGAGGGGATGGGGGAGGGGATGGGGGAGGGGGGAGGGGATGGGGGAGGGGGGGAGGGGATGGGGGAGGGGGAGGGGATGGGGGGAAGGGGGAGGGAGGTGAGGGGGGAGGTGAGGGGAGGTGAGGTGAGGGGGAGGGGAGGGTGAGGGGGAGGGGAGGGCGAGGGGTGAGGGGGAGGGGGAGGGGTGAGGGGGAGGGGGAGGGGTGAGGGGGAGGGGAGGGGGAGTGGGTGGGGGGAGGGGAGGGGGAGTGGGTGGGGGGAGGGGAGGGGGAGGGGAGTGGGAGGGGGGAGGGGAGAGGGGAGGGAGAGGGGGGAGGGAGATGGGGGAGGGGGGAGGGAGATCGGGGAGGGAGAGGGGGAGGGGAGGGGGAGGGAGAGGGGGAGGGGAGGGGGAGGGAGAGGGGGAGGGGGGAGGGAGAGGGAGAGGGGGGAGGGGGGAGGGAGATGGGGGAGGGAGAGGGGGGAGGGAGAGGGGGGAGGGAGATGGGGAGGGAGAGGGGGAGGGGAGGGGGAGGGGAGGGGGAGGGGGAGGGGAGGGGGAGGGGGAGGGGGAGGGGAGGGGAGGGGGAGGGGGAGGGGGAGGGGAGGGGGGAGGGGAGGGGAGGGGAGGGAGGGGGGAGGGGAGGGGAGGGGGAGGGGAGGGGGGAGGGGAGGGGGGAGGGGAGGGGGGAGGGGAGGGGAGGGGGAGGGGAGGGGAGGGAGGGGAGGGGAGGGAGGGGAGGGGGGAGGGGAGGAGGGGGGGAGGGGAGGGGGGAGGGGGAGGGGAGGGAGGGGGGAAGGGGAGGGGGGAAGGGGAGGGGAGGGGAGGGGGGGAAGTACCCGGCATTCCGTGTATAACGTGAGGGAGAAGAGGGGGAGGGGGAGGGGAAGAGAGGGGGGGAGGGGAAGAGAGGGGGGAGGGATGGGAGAGGAGAGGAGTGGGAAGAGAGGGGGGAGGGATGGGAGAGGAGAGGAGTGGGAGGGGGAGGGGGAGGGGAGGGGGAGGGGAAGGGGGAGGGGAGGGGAGGGAAAGGGGGAGGGGAGGGGGAGGGAAAGGGGGAGGGGAGGGGGGAGGGGGAGGGGAGGGGGAGGGGAAGGGGTGGAGGGGAGGGGAAGGGGTAGGGGGGAGGGGGAGGGGGAAAAGGGTGGGGGAAAAGGGAGGGGGAAAAGGGAGGGGGGAGGGGGAAAAGGGAGGGGGAGGGGGAAAAGGGAGGGGGAGGGGGAAAAGGGAGGGGAGAAGGGTAGGGTGGAGGGGAGGGGGAGGACGGAGAGGGAAGGGGAGGGGGGAGGGGAGGGGGGGAACAGCTAACTTGGCAAGCGATAGCAGGCTTTTTACTTTTATTTTTATCTCAATGAGGGCTATATATATATATAGTCCGTGCTTGGAGCCTTAAAGTTCAACATAAAGTTTTTTTTAATGAAAAATAATGCAGATGTATAACAATCCACCAATGCAAATTCAGAAATGAATGAAGATCCTTTACTTTGCGATACAAACGCAATTCCCGCCATTTCCACTCACGATCGAGGCCTCCACACTCCACAGTGACCGCCCCTCTTCTTCCTCCTACAACTTCGTCTCACTTCTTTCACTCAAAATGCACGAAATTCTGCCGCATGAAATTATGTAGAGGCCTCGTCGGGGGGAAATAAGGTAGATAAGGAAGGCGTTGTAACAGAAGAATCAAAATAAAAGTGGAAGTACATAAGGAAATGGGAGCTATTCTGGACCCACAGCCAAACCCGACAAACCATTGCAATACACCCCGAACGTCTAGCGCCGCCACAAACTACACCATGGAATTGCAGCTGGCGCGGTTTTTTTAAACCATTGATATTAAAATAAAACGTAGCCTAAAACCACCGGGATTTTATGCTGATTCCGAATCTGTGTCTAAAACTTTTCTCCGATGTGTAGTTCTTGAGTTATAAGCGGACATCCAGACAGACACACACACATACACACAGACACTCATCCTTTATATATAGAGATATATGTGTACACAGGATCGAGGCTCATGTAAGAGCTAACATCAATCACAAAAAAAAAAAAACGGACACACAAAACATACAATAAAGGGAGCGGGAGACAAGATGGAGAGAGAGAGGGAAGCACACAAGTACAACAGCAGAGTACAGGGACATCGGAAGATCTGTGGGAGGGAGAGGGCTTGGGGGAGAAGGCATGGGAAGGGGGGTGGTGGCGGTGGGAGAGGTATAAAACATGGACACTGCTGGAACTTCCAGGAAATAAAGAAGTCGGTATTTCAAAAAAAAATGGATCTGGGATGAATTAACGGGGGTAGAAAAGATCAAGGTTTTGGATGGGGGAAGATAAGAGATGGTGGTGAACAGCTGTTTTAAAGACCTGGAGGGAGGAATGGGATTGAAGAGAGTGAGGGAGTTTGTTCCAGAGGCGGGAGAAAAGAGGATGAAGGAGTGAAGGTGAGCAGAGAGTCTTGATTTTGGCAGTTTAACCATAAGAGGGTTGCTGACAGATCTTGTGCGACCTGTGGGAATATTTGGGGGACAGAGCACAGAGAGAGCTGGGGGAGCAAGGCCGGAGAGGAGTCGGTAGAAGACGGAAAGACCACCAACCTGCCTGCGGTGAGTGAGTGAAAGGCCCTCGGAGTTAGCTTCATCACGGGAGATTCCAATGATTCTGAAAGCTTTGGTTTCAACAGCGTTTATTTTCAACAACAGTTTTCAACAATGATTCTTTGGTTTGGTATTTACAAATATGATGGACTACCGATGAGGAAAATTTATTGAAATGATCACGTGGTATGGTGGCCATTTTGCCTGGAAGCCGATCACTGCTCGCAGTTCTAATTCATTTATTTTATTTATTTATTTATTTAAAAAAATTTTTTCCCGTTATTTATTCATTTATATTTATTTTATATAGCTACTTATTTCGTTAGTTATTTCAAGCTGTTCGTTCTGAATGGCTTTTGGACACGGTGTGTAATAAAAGCACAATGTGCACATTTGCTGTTATACGCCATGTGCCGCTGCTGTGTTGGTGCGTGGGCACGTCGCCAGCGCGTCACGCACCGGTATCATTTACTAAAAGGTAAAATTCCAAACTTTTGGCTTTGTGGTCTTTCATGGCTTTCCGCTATAGAGAGAGTCCCTGTGGTGCTTTGCGGAAGAAACGGAAGGATACGACAGATTAAAATCTTGCAAATGTGGACATGAATGAATTTTGGGGGGGGGGGGGGGGGGGGGGTTAGGTTCATTTTTCTTCTTTCTTTCTGCCCAGATAGATGCTCGTCACATGGGTGTAATTAGTAGTTTGGGATAATGAACGAAAGGCCTGGGTGTTTGATGATTTTGGTCTGTCTGTAAAGGTGCCAAGAGCTGCATGGACCCGTTCCACTCTCGTCCATGGTGGCAGCTGTGAATGGTGCCACATGAAAGGTATGTATGGTAATGAGTGTAAAAGTCTTGGCAGGCGATATTGCTGTTGTGACTCCATGAATTAGGGTCATAAATATAGAGATGTTTGTTCATTGTCCAAGGGCCGAGTGCACCTCACACTTATTTTTGCTGCACATTAATGAATTGTTTCGCCATAGTTACTGCAAAATATGAATATACCTGTATGTTCCGGGATCTATTTACTATCTCGTTCTGGGATCGATTCCTGATCAGACTATTTGCCCAGCTGATTGGTGCCTCATAGGCAGGGATGTCCTGTCTGCCAGGCAGGGACTTATAACTGGATGTCCTGTCTGCCATTAATGGTCATTGGTAGACCAATTTTTGGTGGCCCCACGAAACACCTGGGTAACATTTTTCAGTCGTCTACCTGCGTTTTTAGTGGCCATTGGCTCCTGGACACTGCTTATTTCTAACCATACTCAAGGATCAATACAGGGACAGTTATTGTCTCCCGTCGCACCGCGGAGCGAAAGGGGGACTATGGTTTTCCCCTCCGTCCGTGTGTCCGTCCGTCTGTGCATGCATGCGTACGTGCATGCGTGCATAAGCGAAGGACCGCATTCGAATTTGGTGTGTGGGTACAACCCACGTCAAAATCAAAGATGGCCGCCGCCATGTACGTCTGACGCCATGTATGTCTGAACCTTGTGAGCGGAATATCATGAAAAATAAGCGAAGTACCAACTTCTAATTTGGTGTGTGGGTGTATCGAGGCATAAGGAAGAACGTTAATGAAAATTGGGTCGCCACGTCAAAATCCAAGATGGCCGCCACCATATATATGTCTGAACCTTGTGAGCGAAATATCTTGAAAAATAAGGCAAGTACCAACTTCTAATCTGGTGTGTGGGTGTATCCAGGCATAAGGAAGAACGCTAATGAAAATTGGGTCGCCACGTCAAAATCCAAGATGGCCACCACCATATATATGTCTGAACCTTGTGAGTGAAATATCTTGAAAAATAAGCGAAGTACCAACTTCTAATCTGGTGTGTGGGTGTATCGAAGCATAAGGAAGAACCCTTTTGAAAATTGGTTCGCCACGTCAAAATCCAAGATGGCCGCCGCCATGTATGTCTGAACCTTGTGAGCGGAATATCTTGAAAAATAAGCGAAGTACCAACTTCTAATCTGGTGTGTGGGTGTATCTAGGCATAAGGAAGAACACTATTGAAAATTGGGTCGCCACGTCAAAATCCAAGATGGCCGCCTCCATGTAGGTCTGAACTTTGTGAGCGAAATATATCATAGTGAAGGAGCTGGGGCTCCCACGTCGATCGGAAGAATGGACGCGACAAAAAGCTGGAATTCATCCGAGTTGCTTTAATCAAACCAAACACTCAGGCACTCTGAAAAGCCCGTTTATCGGGCAGCAATATATATACATATTATCCCGGAGCGTTTGCCCAGGAAAGGCGAGAGGGGGCGTGGCCCAGCGTCCCGACCGAGGCCTGGCAAGTTGAGCACGGGCCTGCCCGGGCGTCCTGGACGAGCCCGGCATGGTGATCGCTCCGCGTCCTTGATAGGTGCAAGGCGATTGTGAAAACCCAACGGTAGCCGCTACACACGTCCCCCCAGAATCGACTTGCACCGGCAGGGTCAATTTGAGGGGGGTCCTGATGACCCGGCCGAAGCGACCCCTGGCGGGTCGTGGGAGGGGGTCCGGTGTGGTGGTGGGCGGTCGAGTGGGGGGCACCGTGGACGGGGGGCGGCCTCGCCGCGGCGGAAGGGCCACCCGTGGTGGGTGGTCGACGTCCACGTGCGCCGGCTTGAGGTGGTCCACCGCAATCCGGTCCGACCTGCCGCCGATGTCGATGACGAACGACTTGTCGTCCCGTCGCAGCACCCGGAAGGGCCCGTCGTACGGCGGCCGGAGTGGCCCCCGATGTGCGTCGTGACGCACAAAAACATACTCCGCTGTGCGAAGTGCTGGGGGGACGTAGGACTGGGGGTCACCGTGGTGGGATGTTGGCACGGGGGCAAACCATCGGGCGGCCTCCTGGAGGTCCGAGCGCTGGTGAGCTGCGGACCAGGGACTGGTAGCGTCGGGCACGAATTCGCCCGGGACGCGTAGCGCCTGGCCATAGACAAGCTCGGCGGTGGATGCCTGGAGGTCCTCCTTGGGGGCCGTGCGGAGGCCCAAAAGGACCCACGGCAGCCGGTCGGCCCAACCGCCGTCTTGAAGGCCGGCCATGAGCGCGGCCTTCATGGAGCGGTGGAATCGCTCGCACAACCCGTTTGCTTGGGGGTGGTAGGCCGTAGTATGGTGGAGCTTGACCCCCAGGTTGCGGGCGACCGCGCCCCACAGCTCGGAGGTGAACTGTGGTCCGCGGTCTGACGAGATGTCCGCCGGTGCGCCGAAGCGGGCGACCCAGGTGGCGATGAAAGCCTGCGCCACGTCGGCGGTGGTGGTGGAGATGAGGGGAACGGCCTCCGGCCACCTGGTGGTCCTGTCCACCATGGTGAGCAGGTGTGTGAACCCCCGTGATGGGGGGAGGGGGCCCACCAGATCCACGTTGACGTGGTCGAAACGTCGTTCGGGCACGGTGAAAGGTGCCAGCGGGGCCTGGGTGTGTCGGTGGACCTTGGCCCGTTGGCAGGCCGTGCAGGTGCTGGTCCAATCGCGGACGTCCCGACGAAGGCCGTGCCAGACGAATCGCGCCGACACCAGCTTCTGGGAAGCTTTCCGCCCCGGGTGGGAAAGGCCGTGGAGGGAGGCGAAGATGCGGCGTTGCCAGGTGACGGGCACGATGGGGCGAGGCTGGCCTTGGGAGACGTCGCAGAGCAGGACAGTGTCCGCGAAGGGGATGTCGGCCAGGCGGAGGCCCGTGTCCGCCACCCGGAGGGCTTGCACCGTGGTGTCGGTGGTTTGGTCCGCCGCCATAAGCGCAAAGTCCACGCCCAGGTGGACCGCGTTCGCGCTGGCCCAGGAAAGACAGTCGGCCACGGCGTTGTTTTTGCCGGCGACGTGCCAGATGTCTGTGGTAAACTCCGACACGGCGGAGAGGTGGCGCTGTTGGCGGGCCGACCATGGCTCCGTGACCTTGGCCATGGCGTAAACCAACGGCTTGTGGTCGGCGAACGCCGTGAAAGGTCGGCCCTCCAGGAGGTGGCGGAAATGGCGGACGGCCAGGTGTAGACCGAGGAGCTCCCGGTCAAACGTGCTGTATTTGAGCTCGTTCGGCCGGAGCTGCCGGCTGAAAAAAGCGAGTGGCTGCCAAACCCCGTTCACCCATTGCTCATGTACGGCGCCCACCGCGTAGTCGGAGGCATCCGTGGTGAGGGCGATGGGAGCGTTGAGCACCGGGTGAGCGAGCAGTGTTGCGTCGGCGAGGGCCCGCTTTGAGCTTTGGAAGGCCGCATCCATTGCTGCGGACCAGGCGATGTCGTGCTTGGCCGGCTTGCCCCGGAGGGCTTCGTAGAGGGGCCGCATGAGTTGAGCAGCGCGGGGCACGAAGCGGTGATAAAAATTCACCATTCCCAGGAATTCCTGCAGGGCCTTTATGGTGCGGGGACGCGGGAACGTGGTGATGGCCTCGACCTTGGTTGGCAGCGGCACGGCCCCGTTCTTGGTGATGTGGTGGCCCAAAAAATCAACGGCCGTCGTGCCGAAGTGGCATTTGGCCGGGTTGACGATGAGGCCGTGCTAGCTGAGGCGCCCGAACAGTGTTTGGAGGTGGAGGAGGTGCTCGGCCCAGGACGTGCTGGCGACGAGGATGTCGTCCAGGTAAACGAAAAGGAACGGCAGGTCACGCAGCACGCCGTCCATCAAGCGCTGGAACGCCTGAGCCGCGTTCTTGAGACCAAACGGCATCCGCAAGAATTCGAATAAGCCGAACGGCGTGATGACTGCCGTTTTAGGGACGTCGGCCGCCCTGACAGGTACCTGGTGATATCCCCGTATGAGATCAATTTTCGAAAAAATGACCCGTCCCGCCAGACGGGCGGAGAAGTCTTGGATATGCGGGATCGGGTACCTGTCGGGGGTGGTAGCATCATTGAGACGGCGGTAGTCGCCACACGGGCGCCATCCACCCCCCGGCTTTGGCACGATGTGCAGTGGCGAGGCCCACGCGCTATCGGAGCGCCGCACGATGCCGAGGTGCTCCAACGCGTCGAATTCGGCCTTCGCCACGGCGAGCTTGGCTGGGTCGAGGCGGCGGGCCCTGGCGTAGACCGGCGGGCCCGTGGTTCGTATGTGGTGCTCGATCCCATGCCGTACTGCGACGGCCGAAAACGTCGGCCGCGTGAGGGCCGGGAACTCCGTGAGCAGGCGAGCAAACTCGTTCGCCGCCGGGACGGCGCATGCCAGCTCGGTCGGCGCGGAGCTGCTCAATGCGCATCCCAGGGAGCTGAAGGTTTCGGCGTTGATTAAACGACGCCGTTGGACGTCCACCAGCAGTCCGTGTGCGCAGAGGAAGTCGGCGCCTAGCAGAGCCATGGGCACGTTTGCGGTTACAAACGTCCAAGCAAAGCGTTGGCCGCCAAAGCAGAGGGTGACGTTGCGTGGGCCGAAGGTGCGGATGGTCGATCCGTTGGCCGCAACCAAGGAGGGGCCGCAAACCGCGGATTGCCTGTCCTGGTCAGAGGCGGGTATGATGCTCAGTTGGGCGCCGGTATCACACAGGAAGCGCCGTCCGGACGCTTTATCCGTGATGAACAGTAAGTTGCCCGTGTGGCCGGCGCTCATGGCTGGTAATGAACGCCGGCCCGGCCGTTTCCCGGCCTGCCGAAGGTGCACGGGGGTCGGCATGTCCGGGCCTTCTGTCCGAACCTGGCATGATAGTAACACCACGCTTGGTCAGGTGGAGGCCCCGGTCGTCGTGCTGGAGGTGGTCGGCTCGGTGTAGCGGCCGCCAATTGCGTCGGCAGTTCGGTCGTCGACCATGCCGGGTGCTCGGGCGCCATGGGTGTTGCGTCGGACGGCGGTGTGTCCCATGTCGCCGCTGCGATGCGCTGTCCTGCGGCGGAGATCTTGTCGGCTTCTCTGGCAAGGGCCCGGGGATCTGCGATCGTCGTGCTTGCCAGGGCAAGGCGTACCGGGTTAGGCAGCTGACGGAGGAACAGCTCCCGGAACAGGAATGCCGGAGAGTGCTCGCCGAGCAGTGAAAGCATGTAGTCCATTCGCTCAGAAGGGCGCGTGTCGCCGAGCTCGGGCAGGTCGAGCAGGCGCCGTGCGCGCTCCGCCGATGGGAGGGCGAAAGCGTCGAGGCGAAGCTTCTTAATCGCGCCGTATTTGTCAGCGGCTTGCGGGCTCTCGAGGAGGCTCAGGGCACGGGCCGCGGTGGCCGAACCGAGCGCTGCTACCACATGGTGGAAGCGGGTGTCGTCGGCCGTGATGCCTCGCAGGGCGAACAGGGAATCCGCCTGTGCGAACCAAACCGCCGCGTGAGCCTCCCAGAAGGTAGGCAGTTTAAGGGCGACTGCCGTGTCCATGTCGGTAGGTCACCAATGAAGCAGCTGGGGCTCCCACGTCGATCAGAAGAATGGACGCGACAAAAAGCTGGAATTCATCCGAGTTGCTTTAATCAAACCAAACACTCAGGCACTCTGAAAAGCCCGTTTATCGGGCAGCAATATATATACATATTATCCCGGAGCGTTTGCCCAGGAAAGGCGAGAGGGGGCGTGGCCCAGCGTCCTGGCTGCGGCCTGGCAAGTTGAGGGCGAGCCTGCCCGGGCATGCCCGGGCATGCCCGGGCGTCCCGACCGAGGCCTGGCAAGTTGAGCGCCGGCCTGCCCGGGCGTCCTGGACGAGCCCGGCATGGTGATCGCTCCGCGTCCTTGATAGGTGCAAGGCGATTGTGAAAACCCAGCGGTAGCCACTACAATAGCATGTTTTCTGCGTCTTCCACTTTGTCAACTCACATCACTTCCCCGACGGGGGACCTAGGCGTAACGCTTGTTATTCATAATTTACATCCATGTTTTGGACAATAGAGATGAAGAGTTGTCATTCCAAATTTGCAGATGAGAAAACCTTATGGGTAAGGTTATTAACTGAATGGGGGAGGTGGAGGTGAGTATAATAAGCCGTAGGGAGTATAGAAGAGGCTTGACTCGTTTGAGATCATTCAAGAACTGAACATGCTCTTCTGATCATTCAAGAACTTCAAGAACATTACTCAGCAAGAGCTGAACTACCTGTAACAACACAGATGTAAAGCTAGGCCCCCAACACATTTGTCAAGCATAATAATGCAACAAGCATAATAATATAACATGCATAATAATTAATAGGCCTAACGTAATTATCACCCACGTCTCCAGTAGCCATCTTGAAAATCGTAATTATTATGGGTAATGGGAGGACCCAGAAATATATAGCCCATGATGCTGTTGTTGTTGTTGTTGTTTAAAGGGGTAGGTCGAGGGCTTACAGTACATGGGATTTGAACGACAATCTATGACATTCTCCCCGTCTTAAAAGAAGAAACTAGTAAGTCCTACAAATCCAGGCGATCAGGTGGTTTTTCTATCACGTCCTGATCTGCCCAGTACAGGTGCATGAGGGACATTCTTCGGAGTGCTTTCAACCTGTGAGAAACTGGCCACATCTTCATTTCCAGTCGTGAGCTGGTTGGGTAACGGAACCCCCCAGATTGCGCCCGTGACTAGTTCAAGCTGTTTATGTAAAGGAGTATCTATGCTACCAGAGTTTTGGACCTCACCACATGGTACCAGGTCACACAGAGCCACAGTTGTCTCTTTACCACCAGGGTAACGCACATGGGCATACTGAGGGTTTGCCTCAAGCAGTTCCACCTCCTCAATGAGTGGGTCATACTTTGATTGTCGCACATAACGCTTCAAGAGAACAGGTCCAGGTGAGGAAAGCCATGTCGGAATTGAACAGCCACTTGTAGACCGACGTTGATAATTGAATAAACGCTTGTGTGGAGTAACATTGGTAGCAGTCGAGAGTAGCGAACGTATGGAATGTAAGGCATCTAACAGAACGTCCTCCCGTAACCTTGTGATTTGAGAGCCAGAGTAATATTCTTCCAAATCACACCGTTGTCACGTTCACACTGGCCGTTCCCCTCAGGATTGTACGGGGTAGTACGACTGGTCGAGACACCGCGAGAGTGTAGGAAGTGCTTCAATTCTGTTGACAAAAAAGAACTCCCCCTGTCAGAATGTACAGTGCATTCAGAAAGTATTCAGACCCCTTCACTTTTTTCACATTTTGTTATGTTGCAGCCTTATGCTGAAATCGTTTAAATTAATTTTTCCCCTCATCAATCTACACTCGATACCCCATAATGATAAAGAGAAAACAGGATTTTAGAAAGTTTTGCAAATTTATTAAAAAGAAAAAACTGAAATATCACATTGACATAAGTATTCATACCCTTTGCTATGACACTTGAAATTTAGCTCAGGTGCCTCCCATTTCTCTTTATCATCTTTGAGATGTTTCTACACCTTGATTGGAGTCCACCTGTGGTAAATTCCATTGATTGGACATGATTTGGAAAGGCACACACCTGTCTATATAAGGTCTCACAACTGACAATGCATATCAGAGCAAAAACCAAGCCATGAGGTCGAAGGAACTGCCTGCAGAGCTCAGAGACAGGATTGTGTCGAGGCACAGATCTGGGGAAGCCTACAAAAAAAATTCTGCTGCATTGAAGGTTCCCAAGAGCACAGTGGCCTCCATAATTCTTAAATGGAAGAAGTTTGGAACAACCAGGATGCTTCCTAGAGCTGGCCGCCCGGCCAAACTGAGCAATCGGGGAAGAAGGGCCTTGGTAAGAGAGGTGACCAAGAACCCGATGGTCACTCTGGCTGAGCTCCAGAGATCCTGTGTGGAGATGGGAGAAACTTCCAGAAGGACAACCATCACTGCAACATTTCACCGATCTGGGCTTTATGGCAGAGTGGCCAGACGGAAGCCTCTCGGTGAAAGACTCATAAAAGCCCGCTTGGAGTTTGCAAAAAAGCACCTAAAGGACTCTCAGACTGTGAGAAACAAGATTCTCTGTTCTGATGAAACCAAGATTGAACTGTTTGGCGCCATGTCATTCGCCAACAGCTCCTCGAGAATAAATCGTTGGATCTCGTGACAGCTTTTGACCAGGCTCAGGCTCTCGATCAAGCTCAGAGGTGTTCTGAGTCACATACATCACCTGTAACACCCCTGAACGCGGTCACAACTTCTTCAATCGATAGACCTCCTTCCGAAGCCGAAACGAGGACTTGCCAACCTACTAGTCCAGATGACTCTCAAGTAGTCGCTGCTGCTGTAAAGCAACAGAAGTGCTTCTTCTGTAGGAACTTTTGACATTCTCGACGAGTTTGTCCCACTCAGGATTCTTTATGTAATAAATGCGGGAAAACAGGACATTTTGCTAAGGTATATAGATCATCTGGGGCGGGGGCTGCAGCTATGCTCCACACCCCAACACCGTTGTTAGGGTTAGGTCCTGTGACTGGGGTAAAGACAGGGTGGATGAACATTGCAACTATGGATAGTGGCTACAAGCCACTTATGAAAACATCCCGGATGGACTCCTCCTTATTCTCAGCAGTTTCTCAGCGGTGACTTGTAATTACAGTCTCTACTCAAATGCTTCAATGCCTGCAGGTATTCATCAAGGGTTTCTCCTGGTTGCTGTCGATGACACGCCAAGAGGTGCTGTGCATAAACTTCATTCTTTGGTCTTGAGTACATGTTTCGTAAGGTCTGTATCGAAGTGTCATATTCTTCAGAGTCAGCAATATACTCGTACACACTTGGAGTAAACCTAGTGTTACGTTTGTAGGGGTAGGCAATACCTTAGTCCAGGTAGAATGCATAGATTAGTGTGCTCCGACTGTCGTGTAGAAGAAGAAGAAACCTCAATGTATCATAAGTAGGAAATTTGTGTGGACCCTATGTCATGGAAGAGCTTGTATCTTCGTCCCCAAGAGAGGGGTGGGGTTTGTTAATAAGCGAGGGATTATGGGTAAATTAATCCCCTGTATGTAATTGCCTCCGTTATCTTTTCCTGTGTTCCTTATGACACCACACTACAGACACCAAGGAAGAAATTGGCCATTAACCACACTAATTAAAAACCAACCAGAAACCAGGCATCAAGCACTATCGCTGACAACACAGACTTGGTGAGCACACAAGCACAGGCAGGTTAATGAGGCCACACCTCGAAGAGCAGTGATTGGTCCAGGATTTGATTCACACAAGGACAGGTAAGATGAGACTCGCTGACAGGGGTGGCGATGGTGACGTCGTGGGATGACGTCAGAGCTTCAAGTACAAAATAGGTGGAACGGCAGACATTTTCCCTTCTCGATGTGGATCTGGTGGTGAACAGTCGTGTGCCGACATCTTGCCTCTCGTTCTGGATCCATAGCAAATGGTCGCTATTGCTCTTGCGCAAGGAAGCTTCATCGCGAACGGTCATGTTCCGACATCTTGCTAGTGGTCGTGAGGAGGAAGAGCTGCGGACCCAGAACTGCGGTTTCCTGCGCACGGGTGACGAAGATGAGCGCGGTTGGGTGAACGTGGGTGCGTGGGGCCTAGTTCGCGCCCACGGCAGTGCAGCGAGCGCATTTTCCCACCAAGGCCTCAGACGATTTTTGACGATTCCTGACGAGATTCAAGAGCCGATTGGGGATAAGTGCCACAAATCACACCTATTTATTTTCCAGTTATTTTATCCTTTGTCTGTATTTGGGGTCTGTGGGGGAGCGCTCCAATTAGGAATAGCGTTTTATCGTGTTTTCTTTGTTACCGGCATTTTGTTTTATAAATCCGGTATTTTTGTACATTTTAATTCCTTCTCGGTTTGAGTTTATTTATTGCAGGGTCGAGGACGTCGGGTGGACTCGTGAAGGTAAGCTCTTCGGCCTCCTTTCCCTCGCGTGTAACGAAGGTCCGCCATTGGATTGAACGCCTTGGCGTTTAAAGCTCGTTTGGTCATCCGTGTTGCCCTGCGGTGTTAACCCCAGGGTAGTCACGTGATAATAGTTTATGAGCATAGTTAGCTTCTCTTGTCCATGATGCTCAATTGCTCTCAAGATGTTGTCGAATGCCTTGTACCAGTGGTTTAATTCCTTTGCAGCATTGCTTGAGTTTGGGTTTGCTCCAAACCGTTCAGGAAGACTTTGTCCATCATGAAATTCGTGCTGAGTAAATTGTAATAAGCTGTAGGGAGTATAGAAGGGGCTTGACTCGTTTGAGATCATTCAAGGAGGCTTTACTCAGCAAGAACTGAACAACCTGTAACAACAGATGTTGTCACACAACAACAGATTGGCCCATCACATTTGACAAGCATAATAATGCAACAAGCATAATAATACAACACGCAAAATAATTAATAGGCCTACCGTAATTATCACACACGTCTCCAGTAGCCATCTTGAAAATTGTAATGATTATGGGTAATGGGTGGATCCGGAAATATATAGCCGGTGACGCTGTTGTTGTTGTTGAAAGGGTAAGGTCGAGGGCTTATCATACACGGGATTTGAATGACAATCTATGACAGTGAGTGGTGACCAGACTCAGGAAAGCTGAGGTCCTTTAACCATCTCTTCCCTCTGTAGGGGGTGAGGTCCATTTGCACCAAGCTTCTGCTCTGCACTGACTACATTCCTCCTCCACTCCCCTCTGTCCTCAACCAGTTCTCTCCACTATCCAACCACTCCCACCTTACTGAAATCTCTCTTCACACAATTCTCCCATCTCAACATTACTCATTCAACCTATCCACTCTCTTTTCCATTCTCTCTTCCCCCATCCACACCAATTGTCCAGCCCATCTCAGCTGGCATTTGACAATCTCCTCCATCAAGCTCATCTGCACACCAATCTCCTACCTCAGTTCATCCATTCTCCTTCTATCCACCCTCTTCACTCCCACATTCCTCCTGACCCAGTTGTTCTCGCAAGCCTGCAGCCTCTGTTGTCTCTCTGTCAGTGCCACCATCTTCAGACAGTAAAGGTAGGCTGGCTTTATGCATGACATCAGAACGTTTCATTTCATTCTCCTTGAAATCTTTCTGTCTGCCATTTCACCCTCCACCCTCCTCCATCCTCCATCCACCTGGATCATCATCTGCACCTCTGCCTTCGACTTCCCATCTGTCACCCTAGATACTCCAACCAATTTCCCTGTCTGATCTCCGTCCCCTCTAACCTGATATTCATTTCCTTTCTCTGCTGCCCAACCCACATCACCTTCGTCTTCTCCATGCTCATCTTTAGCCCATGTTTCTCAAATGCCTCCATACACTCCTCCAGTAGTTCCTGCATCTCCCACCCACTCCCTACCACAACAACCAGATCGTCCGCATACAATATCCTCCCCAGAATACCCCTCATATTTACCTTCCGACTTACCAACTGCATCGCCATGATAAACAGGAGTGCGCTGAGATCGCTTCCCTGCCTCAAACCGATGTTCACATTGAACTCCTCTGACATCCCAGGACTAACCGAAACTCTTCCTTTCATTCTCTTGTAAATCCCTTCCACCAACCTAACCTCTACTTATGGCACTCCCATCCATCTCATTGTCGCCATCACCATCTCTCTCTGGACAGTGTCGTAGGCCTTCTCCAGATCCACAAATCCCAATGCCATTTCACCTTGCACCTCCAACCTCTTCTCCACCAGCTCTCTCAGCGGGAACATCCCATCTGTCATTTCCTTACCCTTTTTAAACCCCTGCTGCTTTTCACCGATCTCCTTCTCCACACACTTCTTTATCCTCCCATCCAGAATGCTCTCCAGCACCTTCATTGTACCCAAGTTGCGACCAAGTTGCGACAAGTTGCTTAACTTCGATCGTCTGTTTGCCGTGTCGCGAGCAAGGCCTTTGCCGCGTCGCGAACGATTTGAAATCGAAGTTAAGTGATTGTTCCCATTTGTATTTTCGTTAAAACTGTATTTATTTATGGTGTTGTACGTATATTGTGTCCCGACGAAGATTTTTCGGTGCAAATCTTTCATACCTGTATTGAAAATCGTGTTAATTCGTGTCGTGTCTTGAGGCCTTGTACAGTGTGCACTGTACAACCTTGAGGCTTTGTTTTTCTCTCAGCGGTCCGTCGTTTGTGATCCAATAACTTTCGTTCTCTGTATTCCCAGTCTTTTCACCCATAGCCTACTTCCTTGTGTAAATCTCAACTCAAAAAAAAATAAAAAAAATAAAAAATTAACATTTCCTTCTCTGTTCTCATTCGTTTATTCATTCTTATTCGTTCGTTCGTTCTTCGACCACGTGTTTCTCCCCCATTTCCCCAGATAGTTTTCACTCATTAACCTTCAATGTTTACACTTTCCCCTCAAGTTATGTATTCTGTCATATTTTATAACACCTTTTTCTTCTTCTTCTTTAAAAGGCTGCTTTCGACTTGCTCACCAAATCAATTCATCCCAAAAAAAATATCCATCTCCTATAGTGCCTTTTTTCTACATTCCCTAAACTCTCCTGCACTCCATCCTCCATCCAGCGTCCTTAAACGTATTTTTAACTCGAAGGTCACAAGAAACTCATTTTGCAATAAATGTTCGTTTCCCATAAATCGTACACTTTCAAAAATCCAATCTCACCCCTCCCCTCCAAATCTTCCCCATAACCCCTCCCCTCCAAATCTTCCCCATCACCCCTCCCCTCCAAATCTTCCCCATCACCCATCCCTTTCAAATCTCCCCCCTTGCCCCCTCCCTCCTAAACTACCCCCTCACCCCTCCCCGCCAAGACGCCCCCTCGCCCCTCCCCTCCTAGACTCCTGCCTCACCCCTCCCCTCCAAATCTCCCCCATATCCCATCCCTTTCAAATCCCTCCCCTTGTCCCTTCCCTCCCAAACTCCCCCCTCACCCCTCCCCTTCAAATCTCCCCACCCTCATTGCTTCTCAATTTCCCCCCTCTCACTCCCCCTCCTCAAAGCGCCCTCCCCGCTTCTTCTCCCTTCAAACTCTCACCTCCATCTCCCCCAACCTTCTGCCTCGCTCTTCCCCCTCCTCAAATAACACCTCATTGTGGCTCACCCAATCACCATCAAACCTTTTGTCCGCCCCATCCATCCCTTTCTCCGAGCTATTCTGAAATCTCTGACACACCTTCAACAGCTCTCCCTACCTCTTCCACCTCTTCCACATCTTACCCTACCCCTCCTCCCCCCTGGTCTGTATCTGATGCTCCCCCTTCCTCTTCATTAACGGTATGGACCTCAAACATCCGGGGCCTTCGTTCAAACTTAACTGATCTCTCCATACAGGTTGCTTCTGTCAAACCAGACGTGATCTGCTTAACAGAAACTTTCCTCCTTTATGATGTCTCTGATTCCATAGTATCTCTCCCGGGCTACTCCCTCCTCCGGTATGATAGACCTGAGCCTCGTCCTGGAGGCGGGGTTGCTATCTTTATCAAAAACTCTCTTCCTCACTCGCCCTGCACTGCACTCTCTCCACCTCACCCCCAGGAATACCTCTGGCTACGGCTTCCCCTTCGCTCCCACCTCTTGTTCATATGTGTGTTGTACCGTCCACCAAACAGTGATGACTCCATCTACATCTCGCTGTCTGATGATATGGACCAACTTCTATCTACTCATCCCAACTCTCTCTTCCTCATATGTGGTGATTTCAACTGTCATCATGCCAGTTGGCTGGGTGTGGGTACCTCTCTCTCACCAGCCATGGCTCCTCAGCAAAGGACTTCTGCGACTCACTGGGACTGACACAATCTGTCAATTTCCCGACCCGGATCTCAGTCAACGGAACATCTTCTCTTCTGGACTTGGTTATGACTAACTTCCCTGAAAATGTCTGCTGCTCTTCTTCTGCTCCGATCGGATCATCTGATCATGTCCTTGTTAAAGTGGACATCTCTCTGACCATCCTCAGGGAGCCTGCTCAGCGTCGACGAGTCTGGCATTTCACTCAGGCCAACTGGCACGGTCTTCAAGCAGCCATCAATCATCTGGACTGGTCTCCCATCTCTACCACCTCTGACATCAACTCATCCTGGGAATTCTTCCAAAGTAAATTGCTCTCTCTCATGCACAGATTTATCCCATCTCGTCTTCAGTTGTCATACCCTTCCTCCCGTCCATGGTACACGGAATCTTGTGGTGAGGCTGTTGCCCAGAAACAACTTGCCTTCGTCTCCTGGAAAGCAAATCCAACGGAAGGAAATCTCATTTCCTTTCACAAAGCCCGAAACAAGTGTGTGTCCACCCTCAGGAGAGCCAGGAAACAATATCTCTCCGTTCTCAAGACCGAACTCTCTTATCTGTCTCCCTCTTCCAAATCCTGGTGGCGTCTGGTCAAATCCGTTTCTGGTGTTTGTTCCCCCTCCATCCCCTCCCTTACCTCAAACGGCTACACAGCTGACTCCGCACGTGAAAAAGCTGAATGCCTCAACTCTGTGTTTGCCTCTAAATCTTGTGTCCCAAACCCATCCCTCTCTGTACCCACCATACCCAGTCGTACCCTGCTGCTCCTGGACTCCGTGTCCTTTCCTCCTGACAAGGTGGAAAAGTTTCTGTCAACCCTCGACACTGATTCTGCAACTGGACCCGACGGCATCAGCCCACGGGTCCTAAAATCCTGCTCTGCTGCTCTATCTCACCCTCTCTCTGTTCTCTTCACCCTCTCTTTTGCTCAAGGTCAACTGCCATCTGCTTGGAAATCAGCCAACATCACCGCTTTGCACAAAAAAGGTGCAAAAACAGATCCTAGCAACTACAGACCAATCAGCCTTCTCCCAATTATCAGCAAAGTCATGGAATCCATCATTGCTTCGGATATGAAATCTTTCCTCTTCTCCAATGGCTTGATCTCTGATCATCAATTTGGTTTCAGACCAGGTCACTCTACTCTGGACATGCTGCTTCTGCTGTCTCAACAATGGATGGAGGTCCTCAATGCCAAACAGGAAATTAGAGCTGTCTCCCTCGACATATCACGTGCCTTCGACACGGTCTGGCACCCCGCTCTGCTCACCAAACTCTCCTCCTTTGGTATCCATGGAAATCTCCACGCATGGCTGGCGGACTTCCTCTCTAGTCGTCGTCAACGTGTGGCCCTGAATGGGTTTCTCTCATCTCCTCTTCCTGTTCAGGCTGGAGTTCCCCAAGGCAGTGTTCTGGGCCCCATGCTTTTTCTGGTCTTCATCAATGATCTCTCTGACTCTCTCGAAAATCCTCTCTATCTCTTTGCTGATGACTCCACTCTCTGCCGCTCCATTCCTCTTCCCTCAGATCGGCAGTCTGCTGCCTCCTCACTCTCTGAAGACCTGGACAAAATCACAGACTGGTCAAACAAGTGGAACATGTCTTTCAATCCTGACAAATCTCACACTCTTACTATGTCTCTCCGAAAAGATCGACTGGACAACCCTCCCATCTACTTTCTCAACAATCCTCTCCAAGAAGTTCTGTCGCTCAAGATTTTGGGTCTCACTATCTGCCATGATCTTTCTTGGGAAAACCACATTTCCAAGCTGGCCTCCAAAGCCAGTCGCCGACTGGGCATCCTCCGTCGTGCGAAGTCCTTCCTCGGCACACCTGAGCTCCTCACCACATACAAGGCTTTCATCCGCAGCTCAATGGAATACTGTTCTCCCCTATGGGCCGGTGCTCCTGCCACACACCTAGCTCGGCTTCACGCTGTTGAAACCAAAGCTTTCAGAATTATTGGAATCTCCCGCGATGAAGCTATCTCTGAGGGCCTTTCACTCACTCACCGCAGGCAGGTAGGTGGTCTTTCTGTCTTCTACCGACTCCTCTCCGGCCTTGCACCCCCAGCTCTCTCTGTGCTCTGTCCCCCAAATATTCCTACAGGTCGCACAAGATCTGCCAGCAACCCTCTGATGGTTAAACTGCCGAAATCTCGGCTCTCTGCTCACCTTCACTCTTTCATTCCTCTTTTCTCCCGCCTCTGGAACAAACTCCCTCACTCCCTTCAATCCCACTCCTCCCTTCAGGTCTTTAAAACAGCTGTTCACCACCATCTCTTATCTTCCCCCATCCAAAACCTTGATCTTTTCTACCCCCGCTAATTCACCCCAGATCCACCTTGTTTGAAATTCCAACTTCTTTCCTGGAAGTCCTGGCAGTGTCCATATGTTTTATACCTCTCCCACCGCCCCCTTCCCATGCCCCCCCCCCCCAAAGCCCTCGCCCTCTCTCAGATCTCTCGATGTCTCCATGTCTCTCGGTCCCTGCTCTCAAATGTTGTGTTTGTGTCCTTCCCCCTCTCTCCCCATCTTGTCTACCGCTCCCGATGTTATATGTTTTATGTGTCGGTTTGTCTTTCTGTGTGATTAATGTTCGCTCTTTCACGAGCCTCGATCTTGTATACAACAAAAAAAAAAAAAAAAAAAAAAAAAGGTGCCATACAACTACTGACCACTACGGGGCTACTCTAAGATCTTGGCTCCGAAGAGTGGAGGGCACTCCTGAGGCATTTATCATGCTTTATCCACGTGTATGCTTAGAATGGTAAGGGAATCTCATTGCATATCGCTTGCTTATTTGCTTGAATGCCATACTCTTTCTTGCTTATATGATTGACGTATATTGATCCGATGATTGCCAATTCTCTTTTCGATATTGCTGGAGTTCGATTCTGATTAAACTCACCTTCCGAGACACTGTTGTAGATCTGATTATTTACAACATTGAACATCCCCCTTCCCCTTCCACATATGCACAATTAACCCTGTCCTCCAATCCTCCAGAATTGAACCCTCTCTCAAACATACATTCAACAACCTCTTCATCCACCTGACTGCAACTTCTCCTGCTGCAATTATCATCTCTGTAAACACCTCACCAATGCCTGGTGCTCTCCCCTTCTTCATCCTCTTCAATGGTATCCACACCACCTCCTCCATGATCTCCACCAACTCTAATTTCCCCTCCACATAACTCGGTAGCTCCCGCTCGTACTGCCCTCTCCCAGTTCAGCAGCTCCCCAAAATATCCTTCCCACGCCTTCAATACTGTGCCCCTCTCTGCCACCGCCTCGCCCCTCCCCTCCCTACCCCTCCACCTCCCCTCTGCTGTTCATGTCCTTGCTATCCTCATCCCTGTCACGAGCCAATTGATAGATTGTGGCGGACACGAAAGCTCACTGGCGTGAGGGCATCATTCCATGCACCAAGTGGGCGGCGGCCACGCCCAAGGGGTAGGCGTGGCCGCGGGATATACACCGGGCGCGCAGCCCGGAGCGCGCCAGTACTACAGTGGAGCTCTTTTAATAAAGACTTAAACTCACCGCGTTGTCCGCTTCCTTCTTGTTGTGCAAGCAAGCGCGCGTAGCACCGCGCTTCATTTGGTGACCCTCCGACGTTCTGGTCAGCCGTCGTTGACCACCCGAATACGCCATCGCAATGGCAAACAACGCGGTCCAAATGACACTCCCCGAGTTCTGGGAGACGCAAGCCGAAGTCTGGTTCCTGCAGGCAGAAGCCCAGTTCCGACTTCGAGGCATCACGGTGGACGAGACCAAGTACTGCCACGTGGTTGCTTCCCTCGGGCCCGGCACGGCCGGCCGCGTCGTGTCGGTCCTGAGGAACCCACCGGCCGACGGCAGGTACGAGGCGATCAAGCGTCTCCTCCTCACCACGTTCGGCCTCACGGTGGACGCACGGGCCGACCGCCTCCTGGACCTCCTCGAGCTTGGTGACACGCGACCGTCAGTCCGCATGGACCATATGCTGTCGTTGTTGGGCGACGAAACCCCGAATGCTCTATTCCGGGCGTTATTTCGACGCCAGCTGCCGGCACGAGTCCGCCTCGCGTTGGCCGGTTCTGTGACGACGGAACCCCGAGCTCTCGCTGCCGAAGCCGACAGGTTCTTCGCGGCTTTGGACGCGCAGGCGAGTTTTGGCGCGGCCACCGCGCATCCCGAGGCTGACCCTGATGCTGATGCACCACACCTCGGGGATCCCAAGGTTGACGCACGCCGCGTGGCCGCCGCCACGCCACGCCCACCACCGCCGCGAAAACCGCGGCCTCAGCCTTCGCCGCAAACCTGGTGCCATTTCCACGCCAGGTTTGGCCACAAGGCGAGGACTTGTTGCCCGCCGTGCTCCTTCGGCAAGTCGGGAAACTACAAAGCCGGCGCTCGGTAGCGGCCCTGAGCGTCGGCCATTCTGGCAGCCTTCTTTTTATAATGGACACCTTGTCCGGGCGCCGTTTCCTATGTGATACGGGGGCACAGGTGAGCGTTATCCCTGCCTCTACGTCTGACAAGCACACCGCGGGCCGGGGCCCCGCGTTGCTTGCCGCGAACGGAACACCCATACACACATTCGGGAAGTGCTGCCTCTCCCTGCGGTTCGGAAGGCAACGCTTCGAGTGGACGTTCGTAACCGCTAGTGTCCCCATGGCACTACTCGGTGCGGATTTCCTCTGTGCACACGGGTTGTTGGTAGATGTGAAGAACAGACGTCTCGTCCAGGCTGAAACGTTCAGCTCGCTTGCTTGTGCGTTGAGCAGCTCGTTGAGCGGATCACTGAGCAGCTCACCGAGCGGCTCACCAAGCGGCTTGCTGAGCGGTTCGGTCCCGGCGAGGTTAGTATTTACACTTCCGGCAGCGGACGACTTCACCCGCCTCCTTGCCTGCTTCCCGGCCCTTACGCGGCCTACCTTCTCGGCGGGGGCCGTCAAGCACGGGGTGGAACACCACAACCCCACCGCCGGGCCACCGGTCTACGCCCGGGCACGCCGCCTCGAGCCGACGAAGCTCGCGGTGGCTAAAGCAGTTTTCGCTACGCTGGAGCGGCTCGGCATCGTGCGGCGCTCCGAGAGTGCTTGGGCGTCGCCGCTTCACATCGTGCCCAAGCCCGGCGGGGGATGGCGACCGTGCGGGGACTACCGGCGCCTCAACGACACCACCACCCCCGACCGTTACCCTGTCCCCCACATCCAGGACTTCTCCGCCCGGTTGGCGGGCATGTCCTTCTTTTCGAAGGTGGACCTCATACGCGGCTACCATCAGGCCCCCGTCAGGCCGGAGGACATCCCGAAGACGGCGGTCATCACGCCGTTCGGACTGTTCAAATTTCTTCGGATGCCCTTCGGTTTGAAGAATGCGGCTCAGGCGTTCCAGCGACTCATGGACAGCGTCTTGCGTGACTTGGATTTTGTGTACGTATACCTGGACGACATCCTCATCGCCAGCGCGTCCCGCGAAGAGCACATTCACCATCTCCGCACGCTCTTCGAACGTCTGGGCCAGCACGGCCTGATCGTGAACCCCGCCAAGTGCCGGTTCGGTGTCGCTGAAATCGACTTTTTGGGGCACCGCGTCACCAGGCACGGGGCCGTCCCCCTACCGGCCAAGGTGGAGGTGGTGAAGGGGTTTCCGCGCCCCCACACGATCAAGGGGCTCCAGAAGTTCCTGGGCATGGTGAACTTTTACCATCGGTTCCTGCCCCGCATCGCCCAGCTCCTGCGCCCCTTGCACGAGGCCCTCTGAGGGAAGCCGGGCAAAGGTGACGTTACCTGGACCACGCAGATGGACGCGGCGTTCGCAGGCGCGAAGCTCGCCTTGGCTAACGCCACCATGCTCGCGCACCCGGCGCCCGATGCACCGATCGCCCTCACCACCGACGCCTCGGACTACGCCGTGGGCGCGGTGCACAAGCAATGGGTGCGTGGTGCTTGGCAACCGCTGGCGTTCTTCAGCCGGCAGCTTCGCCCGCCCGAACGCCGCTATAGTACCTTCGACCGCGAGTTGCTCGGGCTTCACCTGGTGGTCAGGCACTTCCGCCATCTGCTCGAGGGCCGTGCGTTCACGGCCTTCGTCGACCACAAGCCACTGGTCTTCGCGATGGGCAAGGTCGCCGAGCCGTGGTCGGCCTGGCAGCAGCGTCACCTCTCGGCCGTGTCCGAGTACACGACGGGCATCCGGCACGTCGCGGGGAAGGACAACCCGGTGGCGGATTGCCTTTTCCGGTCCGTCGCCCACGCCGTCCACCTTGGCATCGACTATGCCTGGATGGCGGCGGACCAGGCCGCCGACCCCGGCATCCAGGCCTTGCGGACCGCCGTCACGGGCCTCCGCGTCACTTCTGAATGCTTTGGTTTCAACAGCGTGAAGACGAGCTAGGTGTGAGGCAGGAGCACCAGACCAGAGGGGAGAGCAGTATTCCATAGAGCTGCGGATGAAAGCCTTGTATGTGGTGAGGAGCTCAGGTGTGCCAAGGAAGGACTTCGCACGACGGAGGATGCCCAGTCGGCGACTGGCTTTGGAGGCCAGATCTGAAATGTGGTTTTCCCAGGAAAGATCATGGCAAATAGTGAGACCCAAAAGCTTGAGTGACAGAACTTCTTGGAGAGGATTATTCAGAAAGTGGATGGGAGGGTTGTCCAGTTGGTCTTTTCGGAGAGACATCGTAAGAGTGTGAGATTTATCAGGATTGAAAGACATGTTCCATTTGTTTGCCCAGTCTGTGATTTTGTCCAGGTCTGCAGAGAGTGAGGAGGCTGCAGACTGCCGATCTGAGGGATGAGGAATGGAGCGACAGAGAGTAGAGTCGTCAGCAAAGAGATAGAGAGGATTTTCAAGAGAGTCAGAGAGATCATTGATGAAGACCAGAAAAAGCACAGGGCCCAGAACACTACCTTGGGGAACTCCAGCCTGAACAGGAAGAGGAGATGAGAGAAACCCATTCAGGGCCACACGTTGACTACGACCAGAGAGGAAGTCCGCCAGCCATGCGTGGAGATTTCCATGGATACCAAAGGAGGAATATGCATTTCCTCAGTATGCATTGTCTTCGGGATTCAAAGACGTGGTTGTTCGTACACCCAATATGGACATATTCGTCATCTTTCTACATTATGCCTCCTCTCTCAACATCAATATCCATCTCGATACAGGAACGAGGAAGCAGCGTCGACTCATTGACATCCCAGCACTCGCCAAGTCCCTGGGCAGTGATAATGCGACAGCGTTGATGGGACTGTACACATTCACTGGAGATGATTGTAACAGCGCATTCAGAGGAAAAGGCAAGGTAGGGCCTTTGAAGAAGCTCCAGAAGTACCCCAGATTCCAGAAGGCATTCATTGACCTGGGGTCTGATTGGAAAGTAAAAGATGAGGTCTATGATGCGCTGGAAGAGTTCACCTGCCTGATGTATGGGAACACATGTATCAAGAGCATCAATGAGGTGCATGCTCTGATGCTGGAGAAGATGGTGGGTGACGAGGACAAGCTCACGTCAAAGTCCAAGGTAGACTTTTCCCGACTTCCGCCCTGCAAGGATTCCCTCTATCCGCATATTGACAGAGTCAACTACCGTGTCTGTCAATGGAAGAGATCCCATGTTGCAATCTACGACTGCCCACTCCCTCAGGATGGCCACGGCTGGACCAAGGATGACGGCCCCCTCGAGCCTCTATGGTCACGCGGACCGGTCCTTCCACCTTCCATGGTGGATATCCTGGAGAAAGGGGACACCGTTGACGAAAAGAACGACGAGGAAGATGGAGTGGATGACTATGACGAGCTTCTGGCATTCCTTGCTGAATATGACAAGTGATACTGAACCGACAATGAAGAACTTTGCTGAAAAAAAGACTGATTACCTCAGATTTCTTGTAATTTTCTGTGTTTTTGGCAATAAAACATTGATACATCCGTGAATTGATGCTTCTAAACGTGTTTTCATGTGAAAATTGTGTAGAAAAGTGGGGTCACACATCTTTCTATGATGTATAGATCAAAAGTTATGAATTTGTCACCTATACTGGACGAAATCCAAGATGGCCGCCATAAAAAGCCCATGGGACAATATTTCGCAATGGGAACATCTTAAATATTTTATAGGACACCTTTATGCATTTAAAAAACAAGGTGCCGTTAATTATTCCAGAGGGTACATGGGAGGCCTATCTGGCTACTCAACTATAGTGTTGGGTGAACGACATGCTGATCAATCTTTGGACACGCTGATCAATCCTTGTATTATCAGCATGTGCAGGAGTATTATATGTCGTGGTAGATCTCAGCACAATCGACTGTGGTTTGAAATAAGTACCACAAGGGAGTGAAAGTGAGAAGGCAACACCCAAGCCACCTAGAGCATGGTCCTGCATTTCATTCCGATATATGTATGTGTGGCATCAACATGTGCTCAGCAAGCCTTGTGGGAAGCACGTTGTGCAACTCAATGGGTTGCTTTGTTCAGTTGGAGGGCTGGCAACTGGCATTGCCTAAAGAGCCATTTCCTTTGCCTTTGAAGGAGGAGGTGGACGTACTGTTCATATAAATCCTTCCCTTTTCTGAACAAGGTTGGCCTTTTCCAATGGTGGAAGGGTATATTTGAAATTCCATAAGGTCTTAATGGATTTGAGAAGATAATCTGAGCTAACTGTGAGCTCGCATGCTCTTTCAACATCCAGTTGTGGATCTATTCCATGGTATATTTTGCATTCGGCTGGGGTAAAAACTTTAAAGAAACCTATTCCAGTCCCTCAGCTCATGTGGAGAGGTGTTTGGTAAATTAGCTACCCATCAGGATTGGATCCTGTTTAGAATTTCCTGGGTTTTCTTGAAATTTTCCCTATTATCAGCCATGACAATGTGTATCTCAATAGATTTATGAGCCTCAAATGACTGGCACTGGAAAATAAAAGCCATTTGGCCTGTTATTCCTGTGCTACATCTACATATCCACACCCCATAGCATCTTCCTCCATAAAATTTTGATTGTGTGCTAATTGCACAGACAGTGGCATACTTATTCGAAGAAGAGTGCTTATTCTGTGAGCAAGGTAAGAGCAGATTTTTGGTTACCAATTGTCGGAACTGTCTGACAAGATGGTGCAGAGGTGGCACACTCACCTTTCAATTGCCTTGTCTGGTTTGTTTCAGGACATTCGAGTGCTTTGCATGGAGCGTGATACATCAACATGTGTGCTATCCATTGAAACTAGGATATGTTAAGCATGGTATCTAGTCCTCTAACATAGTAAACATGAAATATTCCACCTTATCTTTCTTGAAGAGTAGGTGAGTTATCATGATCACCATTAACAAATTACAAATGCCTGCCCTGACTACTGCTAGGTAGAGTCATGGCCACCCAGTGTAATCGTGTCCTGACTGTAATCCTTCCCAAAATGCTGGGCTTGACTGTACCGGCTGAGTACAGTTAGGGCCACCCAGTGTAATCCTTACCATGAGACTGCTATAGCAGCATCGAGCCAGTTTTGGACCATCAGAGAGATTTGCGAAGCCACCACGTTTTTCCTATAATCGAGCAGCAGAGGGCAACGTTGCTTTTCCTCATTTATTCCAAGCAGGTGCTTCGAATGCCTGACATTTTAAATGAAATTACGTTCTGTTGAACACGCGACACGGTCGTTGAGAGGTTTCGCCATCAGGAAAAGTGGATTTTCAAAAACAATAGCTCCTTGCAAATGGAAAAGATCCCGAGCTCATAAATAGTTAAAATACAAATAGCTCGGGCTAGTTCGAAATGCCTGAGAGCGAAGTGCGTTTAATCCTGGCACGGATTTGTAACACTGATCCCAAGGCTTTTCCATGTAATGACATTCATTAAAACAGAAAAGCAAAGTGGTTGATAAGCGGCGAGTAATTAAACGCCCGCAAACTGCGCGAAATTAAAAGCTTAGTTGAACATTTTTATTAAAATGAAGCTGCCGTGCAGGTAATTACACTCAAAATATACCTTTATCAGGATGCAATCAGCAACGAACGACTGCGCTTATACATGCCGGAATCTCGTAAATTATTTATCCGTTGTGATGATGTTTTTTCACACTGCAGTATATCTTGAATAAGAACTGCCTATGTGCAGGAGACCTTCAGGAGGAATCTGGGCTATCCCACATTTAGGCCAAATTAAGCCCCTCAAGAAGTATATCAGACTATCCAATATCTAGGACGAATTAAGCCACTCAAGAAGTATATCAGACTATCCAATATCTAGGACGAATTAAGCCACTCAAGAATTATATCGGACTATCCAATATCAAGGATGAATTAAGCCACTCAAGAAGTATATCGGACTATCCAATATCTAGAATGAATTAAGCCACTCAAGAAGTATATAGGACTATCCAATATCTAGGACGAATTAAGCCACTCAAGAAGTATATAGGACTATCCAATATCGAGGATGAATTAAGCCACTCAAGAAGTATATCGGACTATCCAATATCGAGGATGAATTAAGCCACTCAAGAAGTATATCGGACTATCCAATATCGAGGACGAATTAAGCCACTCAAGAGGTATATCTGACTATCCAATATCTTGGACGAATTAAGCCACACAAGAAGTATATCGGACTATCCAATATCTAGAATGAATTAAGCCACTCAAGAAGTATATAGGACTATCCAATATCGAGGACGAATTAAGCCACTCAAGAAGTATATAGGACTATCCAATATCGAGGACGAATTAAGCCACTCAAGAGGTATATCTGACTATCCAATATCTTGGACGAATTAAGCCACACAAGAAGTATATCGGACTATTCAATATCTTGGACGAATTAAGTCTCTCAAAAGGTGTATCAGACGATCCAATATCTAGGATGAATTAAGTCGCTTGAAACGTATACCACACTATCCAATATCTAGGATTAATTACGTTGCTCGAGCAGGATATCAGGCTTTCCCACATGTAGACCGAATTATGTCGCTGGAAAAGGATATCAGACAATCCAATATCTAGGACGAATTATGTCGCTCGAGCAATATATCGGACTATTCAATATCTAAAATGAATGAAGTCGCTCTCGCAGGATATCAGGCTCTCCTACATCTAGAACAAATTATGTCGCTGGAGAAATATGTATATTCTGTTATCCAATATCTAGGAGTGATTGTCACTAAAACAGTATATCAGACTATCCAATATATGGGACGAATTAAGTCGCTCGATAATTATATCGGGATCTTCAATATCTAGGTTGAATTAAATCACAATATATCGGATGAATTAAGTAACTCGAGTAGTAAATCGGGCTGTCTCATAAGCTAGGACGAATTAATAAGCTCGGGCTGTCCCATAAGTTGTTCCAAAAAGATCCGGCCAACTTTGGTTGTTAATATATTTAGAACCACAAATGATACAATGATACCCTTTTTTTTTTGTATACAGCATCGAGGCTCGTGAAAGAGCTAACATTTATCACACAAAAAAAATCAAACAGACACTCAAAACATATAACAAGGGTAGCGGTAGACAAGATGGGGAGAGAAGGGGAAGCACAAACACAACATTTGAGAGCAGGGACATCGGGAGATCTGTGAGAGGGAGAGGGCTTGGGGGGAGGACGCGTGGGAAAGGGGGGGGGGGTGGGAGAAGTTTGAAACACAAGGACATTGCAAGGACTTCCAGGAAAGAAGTTGGTATTTCAAAACAGTAGATCTGGGGTGAAATTAGTGGGGGTATAAAAGATCACGGTTTTGGATGGGGGAAAATCAGAGATGGTGGTGAACAGCTGTTTTAAAGACCTGGAGGGAGGAGTGGGATTGAAGAGAGTGAGGCAGTTTGTTCCAGAGGCGGGAGAAAAGAGGAATGAAAGAGTGATGGTGAGCATAGAGTCTTGATTTTGGCAGTTTAACCATAAGAGGGTTGCAGGCAGATCTTGTGCGACCTGTAGGAATATTTGGCGGACAGAGCCCGGAGAGAGCTGGGGGAGCAAGGCCGGAGAGGAGTCGGTAGAAGACAGAAAGACCACCAACCTGCCTGTGGTGAGTAAGTGAAAGGCCCTCGGAGTTAGCTTCATCGCGGGATATTCCAATGATTCTGAAAGCTTTGGTTTCAACAGCGTGAAGCCGAGCTAGGTGTGAGGCAGGAGCACCGGCCCAGAGCAGAGAACAGTATTCCCTTGAGCTGCAGATGAAAGCCTTGTATGTGATGAGCTCAGGTGAGCCAAGGAAGGACTTCACATGATGGAGGATGCCCAGTTGGCAACTGGCTTTGGAGGCCAGATTGGAAATGTGGTTTTCCCAGGAAAGATCATGGCAGATAGCGAGACCCAAAAGCTTGAGTGATATAACTTCTTGGAGAGGATTGTTGAGAAAGTAGATGGGAGGGTTGTCCAGTCGGTCTTTTCGGAGAGACATAGTAAGAGAGTGAGATTTGTCAGGATTGAAAGACATGTTCCACTTGTTTGACCAGTCTGTGATTTTGTCCAGGTCTGCAGAGAGAGAGGAGGCTGCAGACTGCCGATCTGAGGGATGAGGAATGGAGCGGCAGAGAGTGGAGTCATCAGCAAAGAGAAAGAGAGGATTTTCAAGAGAGTCAGAGAGATCATTGATGAAGACCAGAAAAAGCACAGGGCGCAGAACACTGCCTTTGGGAACTCCAGCCTGAACAGGAAGGGGAGATGAGAGAAACCCATTCAGGGCCACACATTGACTACAACTAGAGAGGAAGATTTCCATGGATACCATAGGGGGAGAGTGAGCAGAGCTGGGTGCCAGATCGTATCGAAGGCACGTGATTGTCAAGGGAGACAGGTCTAAGTTCCTGTTTGGCATTGAGGACCTCCATCCAATGTTGAGACAGCAGAAGCAGCATGTCCAGAGTAGAGTGACCTGGTCTAAAACCAAATTGATGGTCAGAGATCAAGGCATTGGAGAAGAGGAAAGATTTGATATCTGAAGCAATGATGGATTCCATGACTTTGCTGATAATTGGGAGAAGGCTGATTGGTCTGTAGTTGCAAGGATCTGTTTTTGCACATTTTTTGTGTAAAGTGGTGATGTTTGCTGATAACTTCTGAGACTGAACTGAGATATTTCTTGAGAGGCTAAATTTGTCCTAGATATTGGATGTTTGGTTTAAATGATACAAAAACTTGAAGAGTTTTGTGCACATCATCAGTACACTTCAAAGTGAGCTCTGTTTGTCGAGCGCAGGACATCAAGGCGGTATACGAGTTCTTGCCATGTTCGACTCAGTATGTTTGCGTCGATCAGTGCGCATGCAGCTGTAATCCGAGAATGATGATCCTCCAGGTTTGCCACCTTCGTGTTGTGGACATCATCTTTGACAAAGCCCCATATGAAAAATTCAAGGGGGTTTATGTCTGGTGATCATGGCGGCCAGGTGGTTGTTCTATCTCGGCCAATCCAGCGATCTGGAAATTTTTCATCCAATATGACTCATACGACTAAGGGCCAATAAGGGGAGCACTGTCCTGTTGAGAAATGATATCAGGTTGCAGGTCTTCAATGTGTGGAAAGGCGAATCCTTCCAGCATGTTAATTTCACTCTGCAAAGTTGAGGTTGAGTTGAGGTTGTGTCCCACATCAATTGTTGAGGTCACTGTAACCTCTGCAAAGAAAAATGGACCTAGCAAGCAGTCATGGAGAAGGCCACACCACACATTGACATTTGGACTGTCACATGTGGTCAATGACCACATGGGGTTTTTCAGAGCCCCAGATCCTCACATTATGCTGGTTGACCTTCGCTGATGCATGCAAGCAAACTTTGTCTATGAACATGACATTTTTCAGGTAATCTTCTTCATCCTCTGTGCGACTGAGCATGTCCAAGGCAGAAGCCTTGCATGTGGGTCTGTCATTTGGTTTGAGTTCCTGCAGAATCTGCACCTGAAAGGCATAAAGCTTCAGTCTTTTATGCAAAATCCTGTGCACAGTGGTGCTTGGTAGTCCCAGTTCTCTGGATGCACGTTGGATTGATTTTCTGTGACTTTGTTGAAATGATTCACACACTCGTTCAACGTCTGCTGCACTTGCGCTTGGTTGACAGGTACTTTTCTGTTTCCGACAACTTCCAGTCTCCTTACACCTCTGATACCAGTCCATTATGGTGATTTCATTCCATACCTTTTACGGAAATTAAGCTGAACTTGCATGTGGGATCTTGTCTCAATGAACCATTCGATGCACTGAGCTTTCTCCTGTGGAGTCGCCATTTTATTTTACATTAAACCACCAGACCTAAATTTACGAAAACTCTGAGTTTCTGTATCACATAAAACAAAGGGTATCATTGTATTATTTGTGGTACTAAATATATAAGCAACCAAGGTTGTCCAGGTTTTTTTGGAACACCTTGTTTATGGGGCTCTCCAATATCTCAGATGAATTAAATTGCTCGAGAAGTATAAAGGGTTCTCCCACATCGAGAGTGAATTGAGTCGCTGGAGAAGTATGTACAGTCGTAGCCAAAAATATTGGCACCCTTGCACTTTTTTTCAAATAACTCACAATTTTCTCGAAAAATAAGTTGAAATTGACAAAAGTATTTGGTCTCCACAATTCTTTATTTCACTGTTAATATTGCAGCACCTTTGTTTTTGATTCAGAACGTAATATATCCTTTTAAATCAGAAATGAAAAAGAAATGGCATTGACAAAATTATTGACACCCCTAGACTTAATATGTGGTAGCACGCACGGCCTTTGGACAAAATAACTGCAGTCAAGCTCTTTCTATAGCCGTGAATGATCTTCCTACACCTTTCTACTGGTAGTTTGGCCCACTCTTCTTGTGCAAACTGCTCCAGTTCTCCCAGACTTGAAGGGTGCTTTCTCCCAACTGCTGTTTTCAGATCTCCCCACAGCTGTTCAATGGGATTTAGATCTGAAGTTATTGCTGGCCACTTCAGAACAGTCCAGCATTTTGGCTTGAACCATTCCTGGGTGCTTTTTGAAGTGTGTTTGGGCTCATTGTCCTCCTGCAAGACCCATGAACTTCGATGGAGACCCAACTTTCTAACACTTGGTTGAACATTGCGCTCCACATTGCCTTGATTATCTCCTGATTTCATGATGCCATGCACACATTCAAGGCACCCAATGGTAGAGGCAGCACAGCAATCCCAAAACATTACTGAACCTCCTCCATGTTTGACTGTAGAGAAGGTGTTCTTTTCTTTGAAGGCTTCATTTTGTTTTCTGTAAACAAAACAGGATGATGTGATGTGCTTTACCAAAAAGCTCTAAATTGGTCTCATCTGTCTACAGGACATTCTCCCAGAAGGATTTTGGCTTGTTCAGGTGTCAATTGGCAAACTCCAGTCGGGCTTTCCCAGCAGTGGGGTCCTTCTGGGTCTCCTACCATTTAACCCCCTTTGATTGAGTTGGCGACGGATGGTGCGAGTTGAAACTGTCGTACCTTGTGTCGGAAGGTCAGCTTGAATCTGTTTGGCAGTTGATTGAGGTGCTTTCTCCACCATTCAAACAATCCTTCGCTGCAATCTTCGATCATGGTTTCTCTTGCGTCCACGTCCAGGGAGGTTGGCTACAGTGCCATGGGCCTTAAACTTCAGGATAACATTGCGTACGGTGAACACAGGAACATCAAGGTCTCTGGAGATGGGCTTGTAGCCTTGAGATTGGCCATGATTTGGTACAATCTTGTGGCTGACCTCCTCAGACAGTTCTCTGGTTTTCTTTCTTTTCTCCATGCTCATTGCAGTACACACAGTGACACAAAACAGCAGAATGACTCCTTTTCTCTATTCAAACTGGTTGAATGAGTGATTGCTATATTGCAGGCACCTACAATTCACCATAGGTGAGTTCAATTCCAAAGTAAAGGAGAATCACCTGCTTGAAATCTAATTATTTCTAACAACTTCTAAAAGGTGCCAATAATATTGTCTGGGCCATTTTAGGATTTCTGTGTGGAATAAGCTAAGATTTAGTAATTTTGTCAGCTTTTTTTGTTTTATTCCACTGCAAACCAAAGAAATACATATGTGGATACCAAAATATTTTTTAATTTCAGCAATTTTCTGGAGGAAATGGTGCGTTATTTGAAAAAAGTGCAATGGTGCCAATATTTTTGTCCACAACTGTATGTCAGGTTATCCAAAATCTAGGACGAATTAAGTCGCTTGAGCAGTATATCGGGCTCTCCCACATCAAGGACGAATTTAGTCGCTCGAGCAGTATATCGGGCTTTCCCACATCTAGGACGAATTTTGTAGCTTGAGCAGTATATCGGGCTCTCCCACATCAAGGATGAATTTAGTCGATTGAGCAGTATATCGTTAAAGTACCGGTCGATAAAGACACTGCTAGTACTGGCCCTTAGTGGTGTTTTAAGGGTGAAACCAACATAGGACAGGAGACAGAAGGGTAACTTTATAAGGAATACTTATTAATCCCTCCTGTCTCTCTTAATTAAGCACAATAATACTGTTATGTTTGTGGGGGTAGTGAAGTGAAGTAAGGATACCTTAGTGAAGTCAGGATTGTGTAAATTCACATGGACAGTGTGACGTGAAGAAGAACAACCTCGATGTAACTAAGTAGGGAATCTGCATAGAATAAGATCATATATGTGTCTCCATTCGAGGGATGAAGCTATGCTAATTTGGTGGGGCTTAAGGATAATCCCCAGTGTGTAAATGCCCTCCTGTGATTTCCAATACATTTTATTTAATCAAAAAGGGCCGCCATTACAACAACAACCACGATCACCGAGAGTACCCGAACATTCCATCAGGCTAGTAAACCCCGCCCAGCAGAACATTGCCGAACGGCGGCTAGACTCTGCCTTGATGACTTGTAACAGAGAAACCACGCCCCAAACTTTGCGACTGGTTAAGGAGCCATGGGATGATGTAATGGGACATCAGGATTGGTCGGGGAGTGATGTCAGAGAGGGACAAAGGAGTGTGCATCTGCCCCACCCCTCACTCTCTCTCTGTCCTGGGCTTCTTGGCGAACGGTTGCATTTTTGACTCTCTTTGGTTCTGGCGATCGGACCGGGTGGTTGCTTTTGTTCTTTGTCCCTGGCTTGGCTGTTCCTGGCTCATGTGCGGTCGTGGAAAGGAGTAGGAAGAAGCGGACCCGCTCTCTCTCTCTTGTGCCGGCTTTGGGATCGAACGGGGGACGTTTGGCTGCCTGCTGTATGGCTCGGTGTGTGGGCGCACTTGACCAGCGCCATTGTTCGGGTGCTTCGACACGCGGTCCTCTCAGAGACCGATCCCACCAAAGTACTCGTGAAGACCACAGAGCTGAGTGCCAAATCAAAGGGGGGGTGGGGGGGGGGATTTTCTTTTTATTTTCTTCAATCATTCCCTTGTCTGTTTTGTGTGTTTGATGGAGACGTCTCAAATTCGGATTTAGTTTTTACTTCAACATTCATTTTTACCTCTGCTTTATTTCATTAAATTCATTATTTGTTGCATTTTACTTTTGTGTCGTGTTCTTTTACTCGTTTGTGGGTTTGAGGAATACAACCCTGTGGCAGCTGTCCGATCAGGTAAGGCTTTGGGCCTTTCCTGCGCACGCGAAAACATAATCCCGCCAAGTTTCGAAATATGCCTCAGAGTTCAAGCAACATTCGGCTATCTGTCTAAGGCTGGTCTTCATCGGCTACGGACTTGACAATACTAACTAAATGTAATACTTAATGACTTTCTGAAGAATCACTGAATTAAATGAGTACAAACATCACAGACAACAATTTAGCTATAAGTCAACTCGCAACTCTTGATGTGGCAACTTAGCTCAAGCAAGCAGTTTGTACAGTAAACCTCCAGCAGGTTATAAATTGGTGAAAGGTTGGTGGTGGGTGTGGTTGAAAGGATCTAGTTTGGAGGGTGCGCCCAAGATGAAGTCACCTGGACAGTCGCATATTACAAGTCCTTCGAAGGTGAAGTCCTCGTATCACCGAATCATGGAGAAGACCCCTAGTCCACAGGTAAAGCTGCAGCACAGATCATGAAGACTAGGACTCCAAGCTGTAAAGGGCAATGTGTTGCATGAAGAAGAGGAGAGGTTAGAGGGACAAATAATCTCCAAGGGTATGCACCAGTCAACCAGCCAAGTGAATGGTGTAAAATCACCCGAAAGTTCCAAGGGGCAGCTTTGAAATTTTCGCTGAGATAACAACAGTGCAATGTCCAACAGGTAGGTTCCACGAGTAGAGTGAGTTCATGAGAATACCTCACAAGGTATAACATAAGAATCGAAGCTGAAACCCCCACAGACCAACGCACAGTAGGTTGAATTTGAACCGTCATGGTCAGGGAATAGGTGAGTTACTAAACCCTCCCAGGTTCGCATTCAGAAGACCCCCGATTCCTCCTTCACTGGGTATGGTGATTTTTAAATGATATGTACCACTTGAAACAGAGTGTGGCAGCTCAAGATAATTTATCCATGCCTTTCTCTCCTCGATGTCCTTCTATTCTCCTTTTCCTTTTCTGAAACTGGCCATGCCTTTTTATTCCTTGTGTTTTTTATATTGGTGTTGTTGTTGTTGTCGTTATTGTTGTTGATGTAACTTAACAGGAAATTTAACAGCCAATATATCCTTCACCGAAGCGCAATTACATGTTATACTGGTCCATGGCAATATTCAGACTTTTTAATTGTATTTTAAACGTTTTTTTTCTTTGCAGGAGCAAGGTTCATGTATTTCAAATTTAACTTTTATTTAAAAATATATATATTTTCAAAAAGAATCTCGCCACTAAAATTTTGACTTCATTGAATTTTCATTACATGTGGGAATGAAGTCTATGCCTTTATTGGAATTGCTCCGTGCATGCGAAGAGAAAGATGGGGCAATTAAGCAATTGTTTCACTTATGTCTGTTTGTCCATGTCTACAAACAACAGTTTATGATGGAGGAACAATCTAATTTCAATTGAATGTTATATTTTGAACATAAACCGGAAAACGAACCTGCAGTTTAATTGTACTTTGGCTCTGAATTTGTGTCGGTCACATATGCACAGAAAGGAGCGAGATCATTGTTTCTTTACACGGTCTACCTGCCTGGCAGTCAAACAAAATAAAAAATAATTCTAGACAGGAAACTTACTATTTTTAAGGATGTCATAAAGTACACAAACATGGAACAACAGGCACAAAGAACTAATGTAACGTGTTAAATAAGGTGATGTATAAGACACTGCATCAACAGCGATAAACTTTCGGATTTTTTTCTACGACTTTTCAGGTCTCCATTTTATTTCAATCGAATTATATACTTGAACACTGTGGAACAAAAATAACCTTTTTGCCACTTTCAAAACCTTTCCATTTAGCAGTACTTGTTTATGTTAAATACGGTGGTGTAAAAGACCAAGTGGCAGCCAGCTTCAACGTGGTGGTGTAGCATCAACGGTGCTAAACTTCTGGATTTTTTTCTACGACCTTTAATATCATTATTTTATTTGGATTGAATTATAATCATAACACTGCATGGGGTAAGGTGTCCTCTTAACTCCCTAATTTACTCTTGCATTGCTATAGTCCAATGATGTTATGTAAACATAGTGTTACGTGAGTTTATCTGTATTTACACATTTTGCATGAAAGTGGATATAATTGGTTTTGAAATGCATCTCTTCTTATCCTGTGGTTTCTCTTTAGCTTTGGAGTTGAATGATCCTTTCATTGTGTATTTGTATCAAAATGTGCTGGATAGGGGCTAACAGAATGGTCGAGAGGTACGCACACTCGTCTCCAAGCTGTAACCTGGGTTAGAATCTGGCCCAGCTATAAACTTTGATTCATCAATGTGTGTGCCTACTCGGATGGACATTGTACTGGGCATCCCGTCTGTCGGCATTAGTTGGTAGGCATTAAAGATACCACAGTGTCCTTCGCGAAGAGTAGGTGACCTTCGCGAAGGGTCGCCAGCGCCTTGGCCAACTTCCAAATTCCTTCGCTAATTATTGCTGAGAGAAGGATGGCAAACTACCCAACATGACCCCAGGCCAGGAATCTAGCTTGGGTTTGAATCTCGACCTTGCTGTAACCTGTCAGAGGTCCAAAACAAATTCCCAATTTTTTGCTTTCTTCTTCTTCCCATTAACCTGTACTTGACAAACCTGACGAGTGTGTCAATACATCCAATGTGAATTGAGGCAGGCCTCCATCCTGTAGTAGACTGAATATAGGCTGATGTGTCATGTGTGATGTTGGATGGATTCGATCCACATGCTTTCCAGGTCAATATCCTTTCCAATGTGTCAGTGGTTTGCTGAAGCAGTTTCCAGGACAAGGAAATACACTGGATGCTTTTTCTTAAATGTCGGTAGAAATCTCTCCATCCCATATGCATGGTATGATTCACAGAAGATCTGTGAGTGTCAACGAGTTGGCAATTCAAAAGAAACCTACTCTTTGTCTCTAACTTTTATTGTGGATAATTTCGGAAGAGGACTTTTAAATTGCAATGTGTCCTGTTGAAGATCATGGGGCTGAGTTCAAATGTGTACTGAAACGCTTTCACCCGACGGAAATTAACGTCGGAAACTTATTGTGGAAAATGTATATGCACAGCTATACATCCCGTTTGATCTCTTGGTACAAACCAGAAGTGTTCCTGGAAAATTGTAGAGTTTTGGGAGACTCCAGTTGGAGCTTCACTGGATAAGCGAACAAACAATTCCTAACCCTAACTGTTGTAGCTTTATAGAACCATTGCAATAGATTTCCTGGATTAGTGTTTGAGCTTTAACTGACCACTATTGTCACCTTCCTGGACGAGTGTTAGAGCTTTACCGAACCAGTATTGTCGCTTTCCTGGACTAGTGTTTGACCTTTAACTGACCACTATTGTCACCTTCCTGGACGAGTGTTAGAGCTTTACCTAACCAGTATTGTCGCTTTCCTGGACTAGTGTTTGACCTTTAACTGACCACTATTGTCACTCCTGGACTAGTGTTTGACCTTTACCTAACCACTATTGTCACCTTCCTGGACTAGTGTTTGAGCTTTACCGAACCAGTATTGTCGCTTTCCTGGACTCGTGTTTGAGCTTTACCGAACCAGTATTGTCGCTTTCCTGCACTAGTGTTTGAGCTTTACCTAACCAGTATTGTCGCTTTCCTGGACTAGTGTTAGAGCTTTACCTAACCAGTATCGTCACCTTCCTGGACTAGTGTTTGAGCTTTACCGAACCAGTATTGTCGCTTTCCTGGACTCGTGTTTGAGCTTTACCGAACCAGTATTGTCGCTTTCCTGGACTAGTGTTTGAGCTTTACCGAACCAGTATTGTCGCTTTCCTGGACTAGTGTTAGAGCTTTACCTAACCAGTATCGTCACCTTCCTGGACTAGTGTTTGAGCTTTACCGAACCAGTATTGTCGCTTTCCTGGACTAGTGTTTGAGCTTTAACTGACCACTATTGTCGCTTTCCTGGACTAGTGTTAGAGCTTTACCGAACCAGTATTGTCGCTTTCCTGGACTAGTGTTTGAGCTTTAACTGACCACTATTGTCGCTTTCCTGGACTAGTGTTAGAGCTTTAACTGACCACTATTGTCACCTTCCTGGACGAGTGTTAGAGCTTTACCGAACCAGTATTGTCGCTTTCCTGGACTAGTGTTTGACCTTTAACTGACCACTATTGTCACCTTCCTGGACGAGTGTTAGAGCTTTACCGAACCAGTATTGTCGCTTTCCTGGACTAGTGTTTGAGCTTTACCGAACCAGTATTGTCGCTTTCCTAGACTAGTGTTAGAGCTTTACCGAACCAGTATTGTCGCTTTCCTGGACTAGTGTTTGAGCTTTACCGAACCAGTATTGTCGCTTTCCTGGACGAGTGTTTGAGCTTTACCGAACCAGTATTGTCGCTTTCCTGGACTAGTGTTAGAGCTTTACCGAACCAGTATTGTCGCTTTCCTGGACTAGTGTTAGAGCTTTACCTAACCAGTATTGTCGCTTTCCTGGACTAGTGTTAGAGCTTTCCCTAACCAGTATTGTCACCTTCCTGGACTAGTGTTAGAGCTTTACCTAACCAGTATTGTCGCTTTCCTGGACTAGTGTTAGAGCTTTACCGAACCAGTATTGTCGCTTTCCTGGACTAGTGTTTGAGCTTTACCTAACCAGTATTGTCGCTTTCCTGGACTAGTGTTTGAGCTTTACCTAACCAGTATTGTCGCTTTCCTGGACGAGTGTTAGAGCTTTACCGAACCAGTATTGTCGCTTTCCTGGACTAGTGTTTGAGCTTTACCTAACCAGTATTGTCGCTTTCCTGGACTAGTGTTAGAGCTTTACCGAACCAGTATTGTCGCTTTCCTGGACTAGTGTTTGAGCTTTACCTAACCAGTATTGTCGCTTTCCTGGACTAGTGTTAGAGCTTTACCTAACCAGTATTGTCACCTTCCTGGACTAGTGTTTGAGCTTTACCTAACCAGTATTGTCGCTTTCCTGGACGAGTGTTAGAGCTTTACCGAACCAGTATTGTCGCTTTCCTGGACTAGTGTTTGAGCTTTACCTAACCAGTATTGTCGCTTTCCTGGACTAGTGTTAGAGCTTTATCGAACCAGTATTGTCGCTTTCCTGGACTAGTGTTAGAGCTTTATCGAACCAAGACTTTACAAAATCAGTATTATACCTTTATTGGACTAGTGTTGAACCTTAACCAAACCAGTATTAGACATTTACTAGATCATTATTGGATCATTTAGCGGGCTGGAGTCGGGGCTCTGACGGGCTGGAGTCGTGGCTCTGACGGGCTGGAGTCGTGGCTCTGACGGGCTGGAGTCGTGGCACTGACGGGCTGGAGTCGGTGCTTTGACGGGCTGGAGTCGGGGCTCTGACGGGCTGGAGTCGGGGCTCGGACGGGCTGGAGTCGGGGCTCTGACGGGCTGGAGTCGGGGCTCTGACGGGCTGGAGTCGGGGCTCTGACGGGCTGGAGTCGGGGCTCTGACGGGCTGGAGTCGGAGCTCTGACGGGCTGGAGTCGGAGGTCTGACTGGCTGGAGTCGTGGCACTGACGGGCTGGAGTCGGTGCTCTGACGGGCTGGAGTCGGGGCTCTGACGGGCTGGAGTCGGGGCTCTGACGGGCTGGAGTCGGAGCTCTGACGGGCTGGAGTCGGGGCTCGGACGGGCTGGAGTCGGGGCTCTGACGGGCTGGAGTCGGGGCTCTGACGGGCTGGAGTCGGGGCTCTGACGGGCTGGAGTCGGGGCTCTGACGGGCTGGAGTCGGAGCTCTGACGGGCTGGAGTCGGAGGTCTGACTGGCTGGAGTCGTGGCACTGACGGGCTGGAGTCGGTGCTCTGACGGGCTGGAGTCGGGGCTCTGACGGGCTGGAGTCGGGGCTCTGACGGGCTGGAGTCGGGGCTCTGACGTTCTGGAGTCGGGGCTCTGACGTGCTGGAGTCGGGGCTCTGACGGGCTGGAGTCGGGGCTCTGACGGGCTGGAGTAGGAGCTCTGACGGGCTGGAGTAGGTGCTCTGACGGGCTGGAGTAGGAGCTCTGACGGGCTGGAGTAGGTGCTCTGACGGGCTGGAGTCGGAGCTCTGACGGGCTGGAGTCGGTGCTCTGACGGGCTGGAGTCGGAGCTCTGACGGGCTGAAGTCGGAGCTCTGACGGGCTGGAGTCGGAGCTCTGACGGGCTGGAGTCGGAGCTCTGGCGGGCTGGAGTCGGGGCTCTGGCGGGCTGGAGTCGGGGCTCTGGCGGGCTGGAGTCGGGGCTCTGACGGGCTGGAGTCGGGGCTCTGACGGGCTGGAGTCGGGGCTCTGACGGGCTGGAGTCGGGGCTCGGACGGGCTGGAGTCGGGGCTCTGACGGGCTGGAGTCGGGGCTCTGACGGGCTGGAGTCGGAGCTCTGACGGGCTGGAGTCGGGGCTCGGACGGGCTGGAGTCGGAGCTCTGAAGGGCTGGAGTCGGAGCTCTGAAGGGCTGGAGTCGGAGCTCTGACGGGCTGGAATCGGAGCTCTGGCGGGCTGGAGTCGGAGCTCTGACGGGCTGGAGTCGTGGGTCTGACGGGCTGGAGTCGTGACTCGGATGGGCTAGAACTGGCACCTTACTGGTTACGGTAGTGAAAACTATGGTGTTGGAAGAAGGGACGAATGAGGAAGTCACCTCAGTATTCATGTTATGAAAATGAGACCAAATGGAATATTAAAAAAAATTATCAATATTTTAAAACAAACAGATTCCATAACGACGTTACCACCCGCCTCGCTAATTAATGGAACAGCCGGCTTTAATATACGTTGTGCTCCGCCATGCAGCACCCCCTCCTTCCTTTCCAGCCCAGATGGTCACCGATCGAACCGTCCAGCTCACGGGATGAATTACACCAGTGAAGCAAACTCTTCCTTTTCATGCCACATTATAAAACTGCGCATCAAACCTTCGGTATATACGGTTCCAAAAGGGGTACCCGCTCGGCATGCATCTTGGACACATTAAAACAGAATGAGTTGGGGGAGGTGGAGGAGAGGGAAGGGAGGGCGAGGGAAGGGAGGGCGAGGGAAGGGAGGGCGAGGGGAGGACGAGGGGGAAGGGCGAAGGGGAGGGGGGAGGGGGAAGGGCGAAGGGGAGGGGGGAGGGCGAAGGGGAGGGGGGAGGGCGAAGGGGAGGGCGAAGGGGAGGGGGGAGGGGGGAGGGCGAAGGGGAGGGGGGAGGGGGGAGGGGGAAGGGGAGGGGGGAGGGGGAAGGGGAGGGGGGAGGGGGAAGGGGAGGGGGGAGGGGGAAGGGGAGGGGGGAGGGGGAAGGGGAGGGGGGAGGGGGAAGGGAGGGGGAAGGGGAGGGGGGAGGGGGGAAGGGGAGGGGGGAGGGGGGAAGGGGAGGGGGGAGGGGGAAGGGGAGGGGGGAGGGGGGAAGGGGAGGGGGGAGGGGGGAGGGGGGAAGGGGAGGGGGGAGGGGGGAGGGCGAAGGGGAGGGGGGGAGGGCGAAGGGGAGGGGGGGAGGGCGAAGGGGAGGGGGGAGGGCGAAGGGGAGGGGGGAGGGCGAAGGGGAGGGGGGGAGGGCGAAGGGGAGGGGGGAGGGCGAAGGGGAGGGGGGAGGGGGGAGGGCGAAGGGGAGGGGGGAGGGCGAGGGGGAGGGCGAAGGGGAGGGGGGAGGGCGAAGGGGAGGGGGGAGGGCGAAGGGGAGGGCGAAGGGGAGGGGGGGGAGGGCGAAGGGGAGGGGGAGGGCGAAGGGGAGGGGGGAGGGCGAAGGGGAGGGGGGAGGGCGAAGGGGAGGGGGGAGGGCGAAGGGGAGGGGGGAGGGCGAAGGGGAGGGGGGAGTCGGAAGGGGAGGGGGGAGGGGGGGAGGGGGGAGGGCGAAGGGGAGGGGCGAGGGGGAGGGGGGAGGGCGAAGGGGAGGGGGGAGGGCAAAGGGAAGGGGAGGGGGGAGGGCGAAGGGGAGGGGGAGGGGGAGGGGGAGGGCGAAGGGGAGGGGGAGGGGGAGGGCGAAGGGGAGGGGGAGGGGGAGGGGGAGGGCGAAGGGGAGGGGGAGGGGAGGGGGAGGGCGAAGGGGAGGGGGAGGGGGAGGGCGAAGGGGAGGGGGAGGGGGAGGGCGAAGGGGAGGGGGAGGGGGAGGGCGAAGGGGAGGGGGAGGGGGAGGGCGAAGGGGAGGGGGGGAGGGCGAAGGGGAGGGGGGAGGGCGAAGGGGAGGGGGGAGGGCGAAGGGGAGGGGGGAGGGCGAAGGGGAGGGGCGAAGGGGAGGGGGGAGGGCGAAGGGAGGGGCGAAGGGGAGGGGGGAGGGCGAAGGGGAGGGGGGAGGGCGAAGGGAGGGGGGAGGGCGAAGGGGAGGGCGAAGGGGAGGGGGGAGGGCGAAGGGGAGGGGGAAGGGCGAAGGGGAGGGGGGAAGGGCGAAGGGGAGGGGGGAGGGGGGAGGGCGAGGGGGAGGGTGAAGCGGAGGGGGGAGGGCGAAGGGAGGGGGGAGGGCGAAGGGAGGGGGAGGGCGAGGGGGAGGGCGAAGGGGAGGGGGGAGGGCGAAGGGGAGGGGGGAGGGCGAAGGGGAGGGGGGAGGGCGAAGGGGAGGGGGGGAGGGCGAAGGGAAGGGGAGGGGGGGAGGGCGAAGGGGAGGGTTGGAGGGCGAAGGGGAGGGGGGAGGGCGAAGGGGAGGGGGGAGGGGGAGGGCGAAGGGGAGGGGGGAGGGGGAGGGCGAAGGGAGGGGGGAGGGCGAAGGGGAGGGGGGAGGGCGAAGGGGAGGGGGGAGGGGGGAGGGGGAAGGGGAGGGCGAAGGGGAGGGGGGAGTGCGAAGTGGAGGGCGAAGGGGAGGGGGGGAGGGCGAAGGGGAGGGGAGGGCGAAGGGGAGGGGGGGGTGAAGGGGAGGGGAGAGGGTGAAGGGGATGGGGAGGGGGGGAGGGCGGAGGGCGGGGGGGAGAGGGCGGAGGGCGGGGGGGAGAGGGCGGAGGGCGGGGGGGAGAGGGCGGAGGGGGAGGGCGAAGGCGAAGGGGAGGGGGAGGGCGAAGGGGAGGGGGAGGGTGAAGGGGAGGGGGAGGGGGAGGGGGAGGGGGAGGGCGAAGGGGAGGGGAGGGGGAGGGGGAGGGGGAGGGGAGGGGGAGGGGGAGGGGGAGGGCGAAGGGGAGGGGGAGGGGGAGGGGGAGGGGGAGGGCGAAGGGGAGGGGGAGGGGGAGGGCGAAGGGGAGGGGGAGGGGGAGGGGGAAGGGGAGGGGGAGGGGAAGGGGAGGGGGAGGGGGAGGGGGAAGGGGAGGGCGAGGTGGAAGGGGAGGGGGAGGGCGAGGGGGAAGGGGAGGAGGAGGGCGAGGGGGGAGGGGGAGGGCGAGGGCAAGGGGGGAGGGCGAGGGGAAGGGGAGGGGGAGGGCAAGGGGGAAGGGGAGGGGGAGGGCGAGGGGGAGGGCGAGGGGAAGGGGAGGGGAAGCGGGAGGGGGAGGGGGAAGGGGGAGGGGGAGGGGGAGGGGGAGGGGGAAGGGGAAGGGGAGGGGGAGGGGGAGGGGGAAGGGGAAGGGGAGGGGGAGGGGGAAGGGGAGGGGCGAGGAGGAAGGGGAGGGCGAGGGGGAAGGGGAGGGCGAGGGCAAAGGGGAGGGGGAGGGGGAGGGCGAAGGGGAGGGGAGGGGGAGGGCGAAGGGGAGTGGGAGGGCGAAGTGGAGGGGGAGGGGGCGGGGGAGGGGGAGGGGAGGGGGAGGGGGAGGGGAGGGGGAGGGGGAGGGGGAAGGGGAAGGGGAGGGGGAGGGGCGGCGAGGGGGAGGGGGAGGGGGAGGGGGGAGGGGGAAGGGGAGGGCGAAGGGGAGGGGGAGGGCGAGGGGAAGGGGAGGGGGAGGGCGAGGGGGAAGGGGAGGGGGAGGGCGAGGGGGAAGGGGAGGGCGAAGGGGAGGGGGGAGGGCGAGGGGGAAGGGGAGGGGGAGGGGGAGGGGGAGGGGAGGGGAGGGGGAGGTGGAAGGGGAAGGGGAGGGGGAGGGGGAGGGGAAGGGGGAGGGCGAGGGGGAATGGGAGGGGGGAGGGGGAAGGGGAGGAGGAGGGGGAGGGTGTGAGGAGGAGGAGGCGAGGAGGAGGAGGAGGAGGAGGAGGAGTCGGCGAAGAGGAGGAGCGAGACGGTTGATGGCTTCTACTTGTTTTGGCAACTACTGGCTGCCGGGGAAGAACTGCGGAAATGAACATCTGTATCACAAGAGGACGTTTTAATTGTGCGCAGACGTAGCTGGAGGGAAGCCACGTGCTTTTTCCATTGTGAGCGCGGCATTCCGTGCGGGCCATTCGTGCGGTCCGACCCGGACCAAGCCCTCTGAACAAACAACGTTTCGCCGGCAGGCAGAGCGAGAGCGATCGCAAATATCGCGAGACTTGGCGCGCCGGAGAGGATCGCCGAGGTCGGATGAGTGGGATGAAGAGGAGAGGACTGAATTCGTTGCAGAGATTGCGTGAATGGAGGAAGAAGAAGCATAAAGGCAGAGGAAGAATAATAATTACAAATGAAAAAGAGGAATTGGGCGTGGCTAAATGTCGGCAGGTTGATAAGCGAGGGAAGGAGAATCTAATGGAGGAAGAAATAAGGAATACCGGAAGAGTTATCACTATTAATTGACTTGAACTCGGTTTGGAGTACTTTGATGTCTTCGGGCTGCAAGTTGCCTAATTATTGCACATTCCTGCACTGGGCCATTCCCACTCATTTCCACATTATAGCCTTCATGATTTTTTTTTCTTTCCATGGGCCGATCCACTATATCTATTACGTACAGGAGAATTATACTTTGGTGGTAATTGTTTAACTTATGTGTGCATTATATTTATAAATAGCGTGCACTTTATGTCGTTTTCATATAACGTTTGTTGGTGCTTTGTCATACATTTACGATGTTCCGCAGACAGTATCAGTCACGAGTGATGATAATAAAATTCCGTGAATAAAACGTGTTTGTGTTCTTCATATAATATACCTATATATATATATATATATATATATATATATATATATATATATTTAAAGCATGCGACCCGCGACGAATGTTTTAAATTCTCTTCACAAGTTTTCATTATGCCATACGACCTGAGGGCAAAATAGAATCACAATGCGAGTCGATGTGCTGATGAAAGGTGCCCTCAGGTCGTGTTGTTTTTCCAAAAGTATGTAAAGCAGCGGTGGAGCCCTGGAGGCGAGATGGTGTGAGCAGGACGGAACAAACTGGACTGGACGGGGCGGGTGGGGAGACAGGCGGGCTGTGGGGCCCACGCGCGAAGCGTTACCTGCTACACTGTCACTGACAGGGGAAGTGCGTGCAGTTCGACACGGACCGCCGGGCGTTTCTGCTGCTCCTTGGTGAACTGCATTATCCCTCAGTCGGCGCTCGTAAGGTTTTTACATTTTATATTTGAGTCGCGCGGCTCCTCGGACGTTTCGTTGTCCGTATTTTGTCGACATGATATCCAGATTGTGTTCGGAATGCGACGATAAGGGAAGTTTATGTGTCTGAGACTCTCTCCACCTCCTTCCCAACTCTTAACCTACGGAACCAGCATTTTCAAAAGGTGGGGGATGTCGTGCAAGGTGCATTGGTAATGGTAACGTTAAACCCGTTGGAGAGGGGGGAGGGTGGTGGGGGTAGAGACGGAATATTGTTCCAACAATTGAGATGATCACCGCATGTTTTTAAGAATAAAATCGTTGTTTTAATCACTATTTATTTTTTAAACTTGCACACTCGCACCACATACATCCATTCATATATATATATATTATACACATATTATACACACGCATGGCTCCGTCCCTTTAG